>NC_137119.1:40386722-40496722 GCF_949357685.1 Gobio gobio | reverse complement strand
GTGTGTGTGTGTGTGTGTGTGTGTGTGTGTGTGTGTGTGTGTGTGTGTGTGTGTGTGTGTGTGTGTGTGTGTGTGTGTGTGTGTGTGTGTGTGTGTGTGTGTGTGTGTGTGTGTGTGTGTGTGTGAATGAGTGTGTGTATGTGAGTGTGTGTGTATGAGTGAGTGTGTGTGTGTGTGTGTGTGTGTGTGTGTGTGTGTGTGTGTGTGTGTGTGTGTGTGTGTGTGTGTGTGTGTGTGTGTGTGTGTGTGTGTGTGTGTGTGAATGAGAGTATGTGTGTGTGTGTGTGTGTGTGTGTGTGTGTGTGTGTGTGTGTGTGTGTGTGTGAGAGTGAATGAGAGTATGTATGTGTGTGTGTTTGTGTGTGTTTGTGTTTGTGTGTGTGTGCGCGTGTGTGTATGTGCGCGTGTGTGTATGTGTGTGTGTGTGTGTGTGTGTGTGTGTGTGTGTGTGAGTGTGTGCGTGAGTGTGTGTGTGTGTGTGTGTGTGTATGAGTGTGTGTATATGACTATGTGTGTGTTACTCATGAGACTGAATCAGAACTGAGACATACACACATATAACACAAGTGCACAAGCTCAGATGACAACTAACACATTTCAGATTTAAAGGTGAAGTGCATTTTTTCATGCTAAAATACCTTCTTGTATCGCAGCGTAACGAGTCAAATAATAAAATAACATCTGCCTTTATAATATTTCATCAAATTATAATAACCAGTACAGGCTAATGGATAATGTTAACTAATAACCGAGAAAATATTCAGGCTTTTTATTTATTTATAGCAAACTCACATTCAGGTCCAGGGATATTGTTGTTAACTAAAATTAAAACTATTACAAATGTGTTAACTAAAATAGAGTTGAAATGAAATATAAATATTAAATGAAAAATGTATTTAAGTAGAAGCACTAAAACAAACTTAAGCTAATTGTAATAAAAATAAATAAACCTTAACAAAATTCATACAAATTTAAACATTTACAATTAAAATGAAAACAGGAAATATAAATAAAAACTATAATAGTAAATAAATAATACTGAATGAGACACACACACTTTTCTTCCTGAATATCCTCTTTCATCATGAGATCACATTATGGGAGTGAAATGAGTAGTGAATGCAGTTTCATGTTGATTGTAATGGGAGAGAGAGAGAAATTGGTCTGGACAAACTAATCCAGAGTGGCTCAACTGGGAATAATCACGTGTGTTTCATCCCTTCTCCAATACGGATTCCTTTAAGAACTTAAAGATGGCAGTAACAACACATGGCAGAGAGTCATGTCTGCTTCAGCGGTGATTTTACATAACACAAGGGCTGATAACTGGAGCTGCTCTGGTGGGTTGTGTCGAGTCCCGGGTCAGTCCTTCAGGGGAAGGATTTGTTTTTCACCTGTTTTATGGTTCAGCATCTGACCAGAGCCAAACCGATGCAAGTCATAATACAGCAAAACGACGAGTGGAAAGAAATCCGCCTGGTAGAAGAATGCAGCCACTGCGACCAAACCCAGCAGAACCTGATCCTTCACCACACACACACACACTCTCAGAAACACACACGACCACCGGGTCACGCATTGATTGCTGATTTGAAAATAATTTGAAGATAATTTGAGAATCTGTGCAGTAATACATCATGTGTTGCATCACAGTTCTGCAGTTTTCCTTGAGGGCCAGAGGCTCACTGAAGCTAAACCTTTCTTTACCGACGGCCAAACACAACACAGATAGAAAAACCATAGAAGTCTACGGCTCGTCCTCTTGCAGATGCATTTGCAAGCTTGTGTGTGGTTTAGGGTGGTGTTTTAATGAATGGGTTTTGTGTAAAATAACATGCAAACTTTCACAATAAGTACACACACACACATCTTTTTCCAGTTGACAACAAAAATTCACCGCTAGGCATCACCAGCTTTGAACTCAGGAGGGAAACCACAAATAATTTTATGAAGTGTTCAAATACTGACAAACACATTGTGTGCACCACTCTTGCTCGCACACACACACACACACACTCGCACAAAGTCATAAGGTGCCAAGGCTACAACAGATTGAATCATTTAACGCCGCTCTCTCACTGGACACACTCTGTGTGTGTGTGTGTTTTTAGGCACACCCCAAAAGTTACAGCGCAGGAGTTGCACGGCATAGAATAACTTCAAGCGCACACACTCCCACAATTACACTTTTACGGCTGTCACCTGCTATTTTATGACCCCTGACCTCTTGACATGCTTAAAATCACATGCATAAACAGACAGACAAAAGCAGCAGCAATGCACAACTCTTAAAGGGGTCATATCACACATTGTTCATGCATACAATAATATATAATATATACACTCTAAAAAATGCTGGGTTAAAAATAACCCAAGTTGGGTTGAAAATGGACTAACCCAGCAATTGGGTTGTTTTAACCCAGCGGTTGTGTTAAATGTTTGCTTAAAACAACCCAGTTTCTGGGTTAAAACAACTCAATTGCTGGATTAGTCCATTTTCAACCCAACTTGGGTTATTTTTAACCCAGCATTTTTTTTTAGAGCGTACATTTTTTTATCCTAAGATCCACTTTAAAAAAAATTTTGGTAACACACTCTAAAAAATGCTGGGTTAAAAATAACCCAAGTTGGGTTGAAATGGACTAACCCAGCATTTGGGTTGTTTTAACCCAGTGGTTGGGTTAAATGTTTGCTTAAAACAACCTAATTGCTGGGTTAAAACAACACAATCGCTGGGTTAAAACAACCCAATAGCTGGGGTAAAACAACCCAGTTTCTGGGTTAAAACAACCCAATTGCTGGGTTAGTCCATTTTCAACCCAACTTGTTTTATTTTTAACCCAGCATTTTTTAGAGTGTAAATTTTTTATCCTAAGATCCACTTTTAACGTTTTTTTGGTAACACACACCAAATGCTGGGTTAAAAATAACCCAAGTTGGGTTGAAAATGGACTAACCCAGCAACTGGGTTGTTTTAACCCACCATTTTGGTTGTTTTAACCCAGTGGTTGGGTTAAATGTTTGCTTAAAACAACCCAATTGCAGGGTTAAAACAACCCAATCGCTGGGTTAGTCCATTTTCAACCCAACTTGGGTTATTTTTAACCCAGCATTTTTTAGAGTGCACTTAATTTTACAGTGTCATTGTAACATATGTTATATGTACTTACTTTACATGCATCTAACCCTCAACCAAACCCTAATCCTATAGTAAGCACATTTAATATTACTCAGTGCTTAAATATATAATAACACAGTAACAATGACACCTTCAAATATATATATATATATATATATATATAACATATAAATATATATATATTTTACTCTTTACATTATGCAATATGAATGGTCATGTGTTCAAATGCATTAATCTCTGACATTAGAAAGTTGTGGAAGTTTGCAACACTTTAATAAATGTTTCCAAAAGTTCAAGATTGAAAGATCAAGATTTGATTCATGATACGACCCCTTTAGAGGTAAGTCCAGTAAAGCAGTTAAAGTTAGTGGCTTTTTTTTTGTTGGCGACGAAAGAGAAAAGGGTGTCATGTGCACACACACACACACACACTCACACAGATGAAGCTTCCTGTGCTGGAAGAGGAGGAGAGTGAAATATAGGCCATGTTGACTTTAGCTGCTAAGGTGGACCGAGCCAAGGCTGTGTCAGATCCAAACCTTTCACTGAAGTTGAAAACCGCTGCTCTAATGTTGCCCAGCGCTGAAAATACGGCCCAATTATGTCTTAAAATGCAGGAGAATGGGAACATAACCATAAAACCTGACGCAAAATCACACATCATATGCATTCAGTGCATCATCCCAGAAGAGTGTGCTAATTAAAGAAATGGCTCGGCCAAAAATAGAAATGTTTAATTTACTCACGCTCATGTCGTGGGAATTTCTTCCCTCTGTGGGATACAAAAGGAGACGTTTAGGAGAATGTCCAAGCTGCTCTTTCCATACAATCGAAGCATATGTTGACCCCAGGGGTAGTCGAACTTTAAATATATATATATATATACCAAGTCATCAGAATGAGATTATTATTATCCGTCACATGACGTGTGAGAACTGATGGTGTTCGGCATTACTGACATATAAGATTTAAGAAGCTTTTCAATGACTTCCTCTCAGAACACTTGGGATGGAACGCATAAGTTGCATGGAGATTTGACAACCTGTCCGCTTGCATTGTATGGTAAAAGAGGAGCATGAACATTGTGCTAAATATCTCCTTTTGAGTTCAACAGAAGAAAGAAACGCGAGGATGAGTAAAAAGATGATGTTTTTGTGGTGGCAGGGACATCTGGGATGTAGTAAGTAGGTCAATAATCAGTCCGACACACGGCTTGCTACACCTTTGACTTTGTTAAACACGGAGCTTTTGGTTTTGACAGCTCTTGAAACGTCGGATTTTTCTTCCCTTCTCTCGAGGGCCAGCGCTGGGCAGGATCAGTAAACCGAGCTGGCGTAAATGTTTTTCCCAAAGTTTAACTCTACAGTTCATCTGTGACCTCGGGGAAACCAGAGAGGGGCTTCACTGCAATAAAATCACAGGAATCCACACAAACACACACACACACACAAACGTGTGTGTGTGTGCCACGTCCATCAAGGGAAGCAGAAATCTTGACGGTGTCACGCATACCTAAGAAGACTCGTGAAGGGTTGCTTTGCTTGGCATCGCTCGTGGACCGGGAAGGAAACCCAGTTTGGAGCGCTCTGTTAAATCACCATTAAAAAAGAGGAGAAATTACACTCGCTTCACCTGTCAGAGTGAGCAGTGCACATGTGCTGATCTAACAAATATGACTCAGAAATACAAACTAAATGAACACAATAGCAGTCACAGTCAAATCTTAATAAATTCATACAGAACATTGTAAAAAGCTTTATATATATATTAATATCACACCAACAAAGTTGTACTGTAACATCAGAGTTTGTATGGGGAACAATGGCAACCAAAGTGAAATGATTTCCATGCATTCTGTAATTAGATCTGCAGAGCTCTCACTCACCTGCCTTAACACATCACATGCTACACTATACATGATAGCACACATATCTCCAATTATGATTGCCAAATGCATGATGCACACACTCCAACACTTGGACTGCTTGATAACTCACCTGAATCCCGTCTGGAGCTCTAAACCTCATTCAGGCGCGGGCGGGTGTGTGTGGAGAATAAATCCAGATCGAGTGTGATTTAGTCCCGTTGTGTGTTGGTGAATGTAACTCACAGATGCAGCAGCGGTCAGTTCCGTTCATGAGACAGACACACACTGACACACGCACGCGCGCGCACTGAGAGAGAGAGAGAGAGAGAGAGAGAGAGAGAGAGAGAGAGAGAGAGAGAGAGAGAGAGAGAGAGAGAGAGAGAGAGAGAGAGAGGAGGGGTGACGGAGAGCGAGCCAAGGTGAGAAACTCGACTGAGCCCCCCTCACTCACACACACACACACACACACACACACAATTCCAGACACAAAATGCATTAGAGAGATGAGGCTCTGTTTCAAACCCTAGTACGCCGCCTACCTAGGTGTCATTTTTTTGGGCATCATAGGCATCCTTGCGCTTCAAATGAGGATTTTGTGGATTCACGCGCGCCAATGATGCCACAAAAATGCTGTCTCGAGCATCAACTCGCCTGGTTTACAGACGCGTTCAATGGGTGGTCGTGGGTCTTGCATCTGGCACACTCGCGCATTTTTTGCTTCACGTGTATATTTTAGCAAACGCTTGATAAGCGAGGATAACCATACAAGCGCTACAATATTAGCAATAGTTAAGATTAGTATTTTAGGCACAGTATTTGCGCACCAGATGCGCCTGTAGACTCCGTTACGCGCGCGATAGGCACATGATGCTGTCTAGGTAGGGGACTTGTTTTGGAGACGCCGTGTGTGGTCGGGGGTCCAGACCAGCAGTATGCGAACTATACTTTGAGTTTCAAGTGTGGGATTTGGTCTGTAAAGAGAATCTGTTTAAATGTTATAGGTAACAATGGCCATTTTCAAAGCGCAGTCTGTGAGGTTCGTCTCGCGCGTAACTATGGCTGTACCATTTGTTTCAAGCAAAATAGTTTCTTTTTTATTTTAGTGATATGAAAACACATAGACCTCCTCAGAAATGTGAAAATAAAACATTCACCCCAAAAAATTATGAGTTTCTTTCTTCTGTTGAACCCAAAAGATTATTTGGAAAAATATGGGTAGCCAAAAAAGTCACCAATACTATGGAAGTCAACGGGACCAGAAACGGGTTGGTTACCCGCATTCTTCAAAATATCTTCTGTTGTGTTCAGCAGAAGAAAGAAACTCATACAGGTTTGGGCTTGAGGGTGAGTAAATGACAAAATGCTCATTTTTGGGGTGAACTATCCCTTTAACACTAAAACCTTGAGAGACTAAGCCCTATAACTACTAATAACTTTTACTAAGACCGCTCGACCTTTTGCTTTGAGTTCTGAAGGGGGTGGGAGCGGGTGAGGAGGTCAGACCCAAATAATTCGCACCCTCTGGCAGCGTCAGACGCCTTTGCGCATGCGTGTTTATGCTCTGCTGATGTTCCGGCGCACTAATGTTTATTTATTTCCCGATACTATCTCATGGAGTCACTCAAGAGCCTTTGATTCCCGTAAATCATCGGAAACAATCGGCGTGTGTGTGAGATGAACAATCCAGATGGAGCGCATAATGAGAACACGAGACAAACTCAAGGCAGATGCAGCGCGCGCGTGTGTATGTGTGTGTTTGTCCCAAACAGATCAATTATTATAATACGTCCGAGTAGGAAACCGTGATGCATCACAGAATTCCAGAACTAACACTTGGATGAATTGCACTCATCCGGTTTGAGCATCTTCCAACATCACGTGATCAGGATCCTTTAACGAGGACAGTGTTGAGGAACCCAAATAGGTGACAATAATATCTATAAATTAAAGAGATACTGTGTTTTTATTGTGTTTCACTACTTTTTTACTCAAGTATATGCACTTTATCAGTGGTTTTTCTTTGGAAAAACTATTACTTCACAACCTTCCAAAGTAGCTATTGCACTTTTTAACTGCAACTACGTTTCATATTGAATATCATTTAATACTTAATTTTAAAGTTCCTTCGTGCAACCTTTGTCCCATTCATCGTCAACTCAAAATTATCTAAAAAAATAATATATATATATATATATATATATATATATATATATATATATATATATATATATATATATATATATATATATATATATATATATCGGTAACACTTTACAATAAGGTTGTATTAGTTAACATGAACTAACCGTGAACAACACCTCTGCTCAGCATTAGTTCATCTTTTTTAATGTTCATTAATAAAATCCAGCTGTTCATGTTGTTAGTTCACAGCGCATTAACTAATGCTAACAAGATTTTAATAATGCATTAGTAAATGTTGAAATGAACAAAGATAAATAAATGCTTTATAAGTGTAGTTCATTATTAGTTTGTGTTAACTAATGTTAGCTATTGAAGAGTGTTATCAAAAATATCTAATAAATGACCCATAAAGCAACACTCTGTTCTCTTCAGGTTACAAAACGACTTGCTTGGACATGAGCCATTTAACATGATACAGAGCATCTCCAAGAAGCGTTCATCACCAGAACACTCTAAACGGATCAAGACAGTGTTCTGAACAATACCAGCCCGGGAATTTTCCAAAACAGTGATTCCACCACCTCAAAGCACAGAAAAGAACAGCATTAAAAAGATGTGGAACAACTGATTCTGCCCAGAGTCTGGGCTGGAGGAAATGCTGTGGCTGTGCATGACAGCAGGATGCTTGTGGGAACTCCTTCATTACAGAGACCAATACAACTGTGCACGAGGCAATCGGTTCAATACTAGCAAATATTTCAACTGCATCAATTGATGAACACTCGTCATTATTTACTCACCCTCGTGACGTTCCAATGTTCTTACTTCTGAGGAAGATTACATTTTACACTGCATTTTCACACAAAGTATTTGCATAAATTGCCGTGCTGTCAAATCGATTAATCGTGATTAATCGCATCCAAATGTGCATGTACTGTGTGTAATTATTATGTATATATAAATTCACACTCATTCAACTATATATTTAAGAAATATTTGCATGTATATACTGTACAGGGATCGACATTAAGCCGGTTCACATGCTTGTCCTTCGGACTGTCACTTACTTGTTTTGTTTTTTGTAAATATAATTTATTCTGAAGCAATATTCTCACCAGTGTTCAATCCGCTTTGAAATCTGCATATTTGTGATATTTTTACCTTTTATAATGGGCCTTTTTTCCATAGGTATGCGTCAGCTTTCATTTTATTTTTTTAATTCGATCTAGAAAGTAGAATAAGACACTATAGGGCTGTTACCAATCAAATTAAATAATTTACACTAAAAAATTACAACTGCATTAAATAATGTTATGAGATTGTTTTAAATATGTTTGAATGTACAAATAAGAAATGTTGGAAAGATGAAACTAAACCACCAGTAGGTGGCAGCAGGACCGTCTTAATGAGTGAGTCATTGAGTCGATTCATTCAAACGGATGATTCATTCAAGAATGAGGCAGTCGTTTACGAATGTGTCATTGAATCTTTGATTCAACCGATTCATTCAAAACGCTGAATCATTCAGTAACACACACACAGTTGCTGTTATGATTCTGCTGTGACCTTTGTTTGGAACTATTTTTGCTGGTGAAATCGAACAAAAACAGTCAATATTGCATCTAAAATGTAAGTGACTTAATGTTAATTCATTGTTTAAGGTTCTCTTGGTTATGTGATGTTGCTTTACTGCTATCGTATGTTACTTATAAATATAAAAACTCCACAATTTGTAATTTTAACCGTGTGTGTTAACTGAGTTTCTTTGTATGAGCGAGGCTCATTTGTTGTGATTTCTCCTCAAGAGGCTGCGCGAGGTGAGCCTCAACAGCACAACCTTGTTACGTCAGTTCATTATATTATTATCCACTATCGATCGCCAATTACACTAAATTAATGCAGAATCATTCTTGCATTTTGGTGATTCCCTAGTTATTTTTTGACGTTTTAATCAGGATACTTGTCCGGTCGGGCAAGTAAAATTCTCTTTCACTTGTCCCTTAAAAAAATCCACTTGTCCCGGACAAGCATTAATGTCGAGCCCTGCTGTATATATATTTATTAAAATATATTATATATAAATATAACACATTTTTCTTAAATATATACATGAATGAGTGTGATTTGGATGTGATTAATCGCGATTAATCGATTTGACAGCACTAATAAATTGTCGGTAACACTTTACAATAGCTAACATTAGCTAACATGAACTAATAATGAACTGCACTTATAAAGCATTTATTTATCTTTGTTCATTTCAACATTTACTAATGCATTATTAAAATCTTGTTAAGATTACTTAATGCACTGTGAACTAACATGAACAGCTGGATTTTATTAACTAACATTAACAAAGATTAACAAATACAGTAACAAATGAACTGCTTATGGTTAGTTCATGTTTGTTAATACATTAACTAATGTTAACTAAAGAGACCTTATTGTAAAGGGTTACCAAATTGTCATTATTTTCATTACATATTAATATTTTCACATATATTTCAATAAGAGGCAGGTAGATGATCAATGATGCCAAAAGTCATTGGCTTTGTGTGTGTAACTGTGATGCATTTCAATGATAAGGACATGCTTTAATGTAATGGAAAAGAGCAGCGATTCATCTTTTGTGTCTGATGGAAGAATGAAAATCATATACGACATGAGTTTCGAGTTATTCCTGGTTTGCAAAAAAAGTAGCCACTGGATGCAAGACAATAATCTGATTTTATCTCATTTGTAACTACTTTACGCAACACAAACCTCAGAGACAGCACATCATTCCTACAGTGGAGCGGCGCACTTTTGTTGATATTTCTCTGCGGCACAGACTGGAAAACTCGGAAAAAATGATTGGAACTGGAAAAAAAAGGAAGAATCCTGGAGGAAAACGTGCCGAGCACTGGGAGCTGGAGGATGATTCGCCTTTCAACACAACAGTCAACCAAAACCACACTGAAGTGTTAAAGTCCTGGAGAGGCCTAGTCAAAAACTCAATCCAACTAAGACTTATCATCAATTACTTTGTTTTATATTTTCTTAGTGTTGATGAGTGGGAGAAACTCTCACATGCTTTCATGCTGTAACCCAATAAATACTTTTCTACGGATTTCTCCTGCTGGTTTTAGGGTGGCCGGCACAACCGGAGCGGCTCGGGATCACAGACTCAAAAGATTTAGGATCACGCATGTGGCCGCAGCTCAATCCAAGTTTTTTTCATAATGTGCCGAAAAATAAAGTGATTTCTCAATGAATAGCGTCCATGTGTGTTGACGTGTGTGGGAGTTTCTCAGGCCTGTGTAAGCTTCTCAACATTCCTGTGGTATTTATGGCACCGTTCAGTGGTGTTTTACTCTGATGAGTGTGTCACATGTGTGAGAGGTCAAGAAATAAAAGAGACAGAAGCAGCCGTCTCCTCTGCCCCCACACACTCACCACAAGCACTTCACACAGGCATACAAACCTTTCAGGACGATCTGTTTGTGCCATCTACAGAAACCACACTCACATGAGTGTGTGTGTGTGTGAGAGAGAGAGAGAGAGAGAGAGAGAGAGAGAGAACAGTGTCTGTAGAAGAAATATGAGTCAATTGCGCCCCCTGCTGTCTGTGGAGTATTCTTACACTTCCACATTGAGTCATTCATGAGTATGTTAACCTTTCATTATCATGTGGGAGGGGAATAGCAATTTTGCTGTAGTAAAACCGTTAACACCACAGCAGTGAGATATTTATCTAAATGACAGGAGTTTGTTGTCACAAGAGGGGTATTTGAGACTGAGTCAGACCAATTGGACAAATGTTTGTTTTCTTTAGCAGTGAAAACTTATGATGGTTTGAAACACCTACAGTCATAAATTATTCTGTTCTTCAAACTACATTTTCAGAATATACATAACTTCATCATTTATATAATTTGTTTCGTAACAAGTGAACAAACTAAAACCCCTCTGATCCACGAGGACAAGAGTCACTAATGAAGGCAGATTTGAACTAAAACCTTTAAATATTTTCATAGAAAATATTAATTAATTAATTACAATACAGTTTATTGTACAAAACTGCTGCATAATTGTTGAAATTATATATATATATATATATATATATATATATATATATATATATATATATATATATATATATATATATATATATATATATATATATATATATATATATATATATATATATATATATATACACACACCAAATCAGGCATAACATTATGACCATGAAGTGAATATCACTGATGATCTCTTCATCACCTGTTAGTGGGTGGGATATATTAGGCAGCAAGTGAACATTTTGTCCTCAAAGTTGATGTATTAGAAGCAGGAAAAATGGGCAAGCGTAAGGATTTCAGCGAGTTTGACAAGGGCCAGATTGTGATGGCCTGGCGACTGGGTCAGAGCATCTCCAAAACTGCAGCTCTTGTGGGGTGTTCCCGGTCTGCAGTGGTCAGTCTCTATCAAAAGTGCTCAGAGGAAGGAACATTGGAGAACCGGCCACAGGGTCATGGAGGAACAGTGGAGAACCGGCCACAGGGTCATGGAGGACCAGTGGAGAACCGGCCACAGGGTCATGGAGGACCAGTGGAGAACCGGCCACAGGGTCATGAAGGAACAGTGGAGAACCGGCCACAGGGTCATGAAGGAACAGTGGAGAACCGGCCACAGGGTCATGGAGGACCAGTGGAGAACCGGCCACAGGGTCATGAAGGACCAGTGGAGAACCGGCCACAGGGTCATGGAGGACCAGTGGAGAACCGGCCACAGGGTCATGGAGGACCAGTGGAGAACCGGCCACAGGGTCATGGAGGACCAGTGGAGAACCGGCCACAGGCTCATGGAGGAACAGTGGAGAACCGGCCACAGGGTCATGAAGGAACAGTGGAGAACCGGCCACAGGGTCATGAAGGAACAGTGGAGAACCGGCCACAGGGTCATGAAGGAACAGTGGAGAACCGGCCACAGGGTCATGGGCGGCCGAGGCTCATTGATGCACGTGTGGAGCGAAGGCTGGCCCGTGTGGTCCGATCAAACAGACGAGCTACTGGAGCTTAAACTGCTCAAGAAGTTAATGCTGGTTCTGATAGAAAGGTGTCAGAATACACAGAGCATCTCAGTTTGTAGCGTATGGGGCGGCACAGCCGCAGACCCGTCAGGGAGCCCGTGCTGACCCCTGACCCCGCCCAAAGCACCAACAGTGGCACGTGAGCATCAGAACTGGACCACGGAGCAATGGAAGAAGGTGGCCTGGTCTGAGGAATCTCGTGTTCTTCTACATCATGTGGATGGCCGGGTTTGTGCGTGGCTTACCTGGAGAACACATGGCACCAGGTGCACTATGGGAAGAAGGCAAGCCGGTGCTTTGGGCAATGTTCTGCTGGGAAACCTTGGGTCCTCCATCCATGTGGATGTTACTCTGACACGTATCACCTACCTAAGCATTGTTGAGACCATGTACAGCCTTTCATGGGAACGGTATTCCCTGGTGGCTGTGGCTCTTTCAGCAGATAATGCGCCGCCACAAAGCACAAATGCTTCAGGAATGGTTTGAGGAGCACAACAACGAGTTTGAGTTGTTGACTTGGCCTCCAAATTCCCCAGATCTCAATCCAGTCGAGCATCTGTGGGATGTGCTGAACAAACAAGTCCAATCCATGGAGGTCCCACCTCACAATTTACAGGACTTAAAGGATCTGCTGCTAACATCTTAGTGCCAGACACCACAGCACACCTTCAGGGGTCTAGTGGAGTCCATGTCTCGATGGGTCAGGGCTGTTTGGGCAGCAAAAGGGGGACCAACACAATATTAATGTCTGATCGGTATATATATATACCATAACCCTATACCTATAATATAGAAATATATGCAATAAACAAGTGGAAACAGAGTATGAAAGTAAAATTAGTGACATAAATATATTAATCTGTAATGTGCATCCATTAGAAGTAGATCAAATTCTGAGCTGTCAAACCTGCTTCACGTCCACAGGCAAATGTAAATGATCACCAACATGAACTTCACTGATAATGATTCACTTCAACACTGACGGGTTGCTGTCTCACCTTATCACTCCACAATAGTGCCAGGAATGGATGAGATGAATGGCTGTCTTATGATAACGATAACGTGCATATATAAGCCACATGTCTGCAAAATATGGAGAACAACAAATCAGGAAAGATCACACTCATGCGAAATAACAATTGAGCTCTACCTGCTCAAATCCACAGTGTGTGTGTCAGTGTGATGTAGAGAGTGTTACAATTATATATGCTTAATTATGATAGTTCATATGTAACCGTTAATATTAATTAGTCATATACCAGTCATGTATATGGATCGTTTAATTTAACATCAACATACAGTGATAACTTTTCGTGTTTATTATATATCGTGGCAATATAGGTTAGCCAGTAGGGGGCAGTGCAGCCTGTCAAATGTTCTCTAATCTCTTCATAAAGCTGAATATGATCTATGCGTGCATAAAAACTAATTACGAGTTACAATTCTCATAGCTACAAATTAGAAGAAAATACAAGCTGATTATGCAGATGTGTCTAACAAATGACCCATGAAGGAAATAGATGGCCATAATGACAACCAATAAACTTGATGAATCGAGAGCAAATTAAACATTTCAACCGTTCAAGGTAGGATTGAGTCACACACGTGGCCAGAGTCGACAGGAGATGAATTATGAATTATGCTCAACTGCTGCCTACAGAAACGAATGCTTCTGCTCGTCATGGAGAGCACACGACCCTGCAAAACACCATCGAAGAGCTCAGGGAAGATGCATTTAATAGGGAACACTTGACTTTTTAACAATAGTATATGCACAAATCCCATTTTTAAAATGATTAGGCCACGTTTTGAACCCTATTTATGAAAAGCGACAGATACATGTGGATTCATATACACAACTAAATAAACAACAGCTTTAGAATATACAGTGAATCGTTTTTTTTTTTTTTTTTTTTTTTTTTGAGAAAAGCTCAATACATAGGCAATTTTTCACTCATTTCCATTTGAAGACATTTAAAAAATGAACCCAACGGCTGGGTTTGTCTATATTTTACCCAAATTTGGCATTTTTTAGAGTGCACACACAAAAGTTTAAAGGTTTGGGGTTGGTACGTTTTTTTTAAATATGTCTCTTCTGCTCATCAAGGCTGCATTTATTTGATCAAAAATACAGTAAAAATGTGAAATATTATGTCAGTTTAAAATAGCTGCTTTCTATGTGAATATGTAGTAAAATGTAATTTATTCCTGTGATCAAAGCTGTATTTTCAGCATCATTACTCCAGTCTTCAGTGTCACATGATCCTTCACAAATCATTCTAATATGCTCAAGAAACATTTATGATTATTATCAATTTTTATCAACTTCACTGTCACTTTTGATGCGTCTTTGCTGAATAAAAGTAATTAAAATCTTACTTACCGCAAACTTTTGAATGCTAGTGTAAGCTTTGTTCTTAATTTTTGGAGTTTGCATCCTCTTTCACAGGTACTGTACCTGTACACACAACAACGGGAAGTTCTACTCCAGACTACCACGAAGAGTTTGCTGGAGACTCTTTGGACATCAGATAGGCCTTACGTTTCAGCATCAAGATGCCCGTCTCCTCAGCAAAACACTCCAGAAGTGCATCATGTTTAATCACAGCGGCACAATCATTCCTGGAGTCTCGCGGCGTCTTGACAGTCAGATCTCACTGTGACACAAACACAACTCTCTCTATAGAGTGGATCTGCCTGAACGGCATCAATTGACTCTACTCTATTTTACTCTGAGCTGTAATTTCCTGCACACAGGCTGATTGAGTAATGCTTTGTCAATGTTGTAATCGCCTGAATAAAGCTTTGATGACACCTGTAGCAGAAACACCTGACGTCCTGCAGCCCTGAACGCATTTGAAGAAGATCAGATATCATCTGCTTGTCTGAAATGCTGCAGGACGTTTTCTCTTCATTACCGTCTCGTTTCTTCATTAAATCGCAAGAAAATACTATAAGCACACTTTATTTTGATGGTCCACTTTGCAACTACTAATGTCAACTAGCAGTCATTAGAGTATTCTGTTTAAAGGGGTCATGAACTGGCTTTTTTAATTTTTTTTTATACTGTTGTCTGAAGTCAACTTATGACGTTTGTGTGGTTTTTACATTCAAAAACATCATAATGAATAAGTAATAGGCTATTTTCTGCCTTGGTTTTGAGGCTCTCTGAAAAACACTCAGTTTTGATGGGCGTGCCGAACTGAAGACTTGGAAGTAAACGCCCACGGCTTGGATTGGATAAGATTTGCATATTTAATGAGCTTCAGCTTCCAGTCCATATGGGTATCGTCTGGGGAAATGCTCAGAGAACTCGCAAAATATCAAACAAATTTGATCACTCGCTCGGGCGGACGGGGGGGCGGACACACACACACACTCACTTGCTCGCTCACTCATTCGCTCACTCACTCACTCGCACACACACTCACTCACTCACTCGCACACACACTCGCTCACTCACTCGCACACTCACTCGCTCGCACACACACTCGCTCACTCACTCACTCGCACACACACTCGCTCACTCACTCACTCGCACACACACTCACTCACTCGCACACACACTCACTCACTCACTCGCACACACACTCGCTCACTCACTCGCACACTCACTCGCTCGCACACACACTCGCTCACTCACTCACTCGCACACACACTCGCTCACTCACTCACTCGCACACACACTCACTCACTCGCACACACACTCACTCACTCACTCGCACACACACTCACTCACTCACTCGCACACACACTCACTCACTCGCACACACACTCACTCACTCACTCGCACACACACTCGCTCACTCACTCGCACACTCACTCGCTCGCACACACACTCGTTCACTCACTCACTCGCACACACACTCACTTGCTCACTCACTCACACGCACAGATACTCACTCACTCACTCACTCACTCACTCACTCACTCGCACACACACACACACACACACTCACTCACTCACTCGCACAGACACTCACTCGCTCACTCACTCACTCGCACACACACTCACTCACTCGCACACACACTCACTCACTCACTCGCACACACACTCGCTCACTCACTCGCACACTCGCTCGCACACACGCTCACTCACTCACTCGCACACACACTCACTTGCTCACTCACTCACACGCACAGATACTCACTCACTCACTCACTCACTCGCACACTCACTCGCACACACACACACTCGCTCACTCGCACAGACACTCGCACAGACACTCACTCGCTCACTCACTCACTCGCACAGACACTCACTCACTCACTCACTCACTCGCACACACACTCACTCACTCGCACACACACTCACTCACTCACTCGCACACACACTCGCTCACTCACTCGCACACTCGCTCGCACACACGCTCACTCACTCGCACACACACTCACTTGCTCACTCACTCACACGCACAGATACTCACTCACTCACTCACTCACTCGCACACTCACTCACTCGCACACACACACACTCGCTCACTCGCACAGACACTCACTCGCTCACTCACACACACACTCGCTCGCTCACTCACTCACTCGCACACACACTCACTCGCACACACACTCACTCGCACACACACTCGCTCACTCACTCGCACACACACTCACTCACACACACACACTCGCTCGCTCACTCACTCACTCACTCGCACACACACTCACTCACTCGCTCACTCACTCGCACACACACTCACTCACTCGCTCACTCACTCGCACACACACTCACTCACTCGCACACTCACTCACTCACTCGCACACACACTCACTCACTCGCACACATACACACTCACTCACTCGCACACACACTCACTCACTCACTCACTCGCACACACACTCACACACACACACACACACACACTCACTCGATCACTCACTCACACACTCGCTCGCTCAATCACTCGCTCACTCACTCGCACACACACTCACTCACTCACTCGCACACACACTCGCTCACTCACTCGCACACTCACTCGCTCGCACACACACTCGCTCACTCACTCACTCGCACACACACTCGCTCACTCACTCACTCGCACACACGCTCACTCACTCACTCGCACACACACTCACTTGCTCACTCACTCACACGCACAGATACTCACTCACTCACTCACTCACTCGCACACTCACTCACTCGCACACACACACACTCGCTCACTCGCACAGACACTCACTCGCTCACTCACACACACACTCGCTCGCTCACTCACTCACTCGCACACACACTCACTCGCACACACACTCACTCGCACACACACTCGCTCACTCACTCGCACACACACTCACTCACACACACACACACTCGCTCGCTCACTCACTCACTCACTCGCACACACACTCACTCACTCGCTCACTCACTCGCACACACACTCACTCACTCGCTCACTCACTCGCACACACACTCACTCACTCGCACACTCACTCACTCACTCGCACACACACTCACTCACTCGCACACATACACACTCACTCACTCGCACACACACTCACTCACTCACTCACTCGCACACACACTCACACACACACACACACACACACACACTCACTCGATCACTCACTCACACACTCGCTCGCTCAATCACTCGCTCACTCACTCACTCACTCACACACTCGCTCGCTCGCTCACTCACTCATTCACTCGCACACACACTCACTCACTCACTCGCTCGCTTACTCACTCGCACACTCACTCGCTCACTCACTCGCTCACTCACTCGCTCGCTCACTCACTCGCTCACTCATTCACTCACTCGCACACTCACTCACTCACTCGCACACACACTCGCTCGCTCACTCACTCGCTCACTCACTCACTCACTCACTCACTCGCACACTTACTCACTCACTCGCACACTCACTCACTCGCACACACACTCGCTCGCTCACTCACTCGCTCACTCACTCACTCACTCGCACACTCACTCACTCACTCGCACACACACTCACTCACTTACTCACTCACTCGCACACACACACACTCACTCGCTCACTCACTCGCACACACACTCACTCACTCACTCACTGACTCGCTCACTCACTCGCACACTCACTCGCACACACACTCACTCGCTCACTCACACACTCGCTCGCTTACTCACTCACTCGCGCACACACACACTCACTCGCACACACACTCACTCACTCGCACACACACTCACTCACACACTCACTCGCTCACTCGCTCACTCACTCACTCACCTCACACGCTCGCTCACTCATTCACTCACTCCCACACTCACTCACTCCCACACTCACTCGCTCGCTCACTCACTCACTCACTCGCTCACTCGCTCTCTCACTCATTCACACACTCCCACACCCACTCACTCGCTCGCTGACTCGCTCTCTCACTCACTCATTCACACACTCCCACACTCACTCACTCGCTCGCTGACTCGCTCTCTCACTCACTCATTCACACACTCACACACTCACTCACTCACTCGCTCACTCGCTCACTCACTCACTCGCTCACTCACTCACTCACTCGCTCGTTCACACACACTCGCTCACTCACACACTCACTCACTCGCACACACACTCACTCACACACTCGCTCACTCACTGACTCACACACACACTCACTTGCTCACTCGCTCACTCACACACTCGCTCGTTCACTCACTCACTCACTCGCTTGCTCGCTCACTCACACACTCGCTCACTCATTCACTCACTCACTTGCACACACACTCACTCGCTCGCTCACACACTCGCTCACTCACTCACTCACACACTCGCTCACTCACTCATTCACTCACTCACTTGCACACACACACACTCACTCACTCGCTCACTCGCACACACACTCACACACACACACACACACACTCACTCGATCACTCACTCACACACTCGCTCGCTCAATCACTCACTCACTCACACACTCGCTCGCTCACTCACTCATTCACTCGCACACACACTCACTCGCTCACTCGCTCGCTCGCTCACTCACTCGCTCACTCACTCACTCGCACACTCGCTCGCTCACTCACTCGCTCACTCACTCACTCACTCGCACACTCACTCACTCGCACACACACACACACACTCACTCGCTCACTCGCACACACACTCACTCACTCACTCACTGACTCGCTCACTCACTCGCACACTCACTCGCACACACACTCACTCGCTCACTCACACACTCGCTCGCTTACTCACTCACTCGCACACACACACACTCACTAACTCACTCGCACACACACTCACTCACTCGCACACACACTCACTCACACACTCGCTCACTCGCTCACTCACTCACTCACCTCACACGCTCGCTCACTCATTCACTCACTCCCACACTCACTCACTCTCACTCGCTCACTCGCTCGCTCACTCACTCACTCGCTCACTCACTCACTCACTCACTCGCTGACTCGCTCTCTCACTCATTCACACACTCCCACACTCACTCACTCGCTCGCTGACTCGCTCTCTCACTCACTCATTCACACACTCCCACACTCACTCACTCGCTCGCTGACTCGCTCTCTCACTCACTCATTCACACACTCACACACTCACTCACTCGCTCACTCACTCACTCGCTCGCTCACACACACTCGCTCACTCACACACTCACTCACTCGCACACACACTCACTCACACACTCGCTCACTCACTGACTCACACACACACTCACTTGCTCACTCGCTCACTCACTCACACACTCGCTCGTTCACTCACTCACTCACTCACTCGCTTGCTCGCTCACTCACACACTCGCTCACTCACTCATTCACTCACTCACTTGCACACACACTCACTCGCTCGCTCACACACTCGCTCACTCACTCATTCACTCACTCACTTGCGCACACACACACACTCACTCACTCGCTCACTCACTCACACACTCGCTGGCTCACTCACTCACTCGCACACACACACTCGCCCACACTCTCGCGGACGCAGAGACACACACACTTGCCCACACACACTCACCCACACACACACTGGCACACACACACACACACACTCGCCCACACTCTCGCGGACGCAGAGACACACACACTTGCCCACACACACTCGCCCACACACACACACTCGCACACACACACACACACTCGCACACACACACTCAAACACTCGCACACACACATTCGCGCGGACGCGGAGACACACACTCGCACTCGCACACACACTGGCGCACACACACTGGCACACACACTGGCACACACACTGGCACACACACTGGCACACACACATTCGCGCGGAGAGAGACACACACACACATTCGCGCGGGGAGAGAGAGAGAGAGAGAGAGAGAGAGAGAGAGAGAGAGAGAGAGAGAGAGAGAGAGAGAGAGAGAGAGAGAGAGAGAGAGAGACACACACACACACACACACTCACGCCTGGCCCATAACAAGTCCGATCAAGAGTGAACCAATAACACCTTCTCCACCCTGTGACAGTGCTAAGGTAATCAATAGATTTCAAACAATCTGTAATGTTATGCAAAAATAACACATACAAAATAACATGTTTTAGCCTACTCACATAAGTGTGTGTTCAGAAGGAAGCTTATGCAGGGACGATCCTTAGCTCACGAGTCGGTGGGCGGGGCTACAGAAGCATATTTATCTGTAGAGGCGGAGTCTAGGTCCTGTAACGTAAGAGATCCGCATATTCTGAGAGCTCTCGTTTTCTGGGCCTGGTGTCTATAAAAGCTTTTCTTTGACTAACAAGGAAGTTTTCAGCTCTGAAACTTACAGGATAATCTTATATTACCATGACCTTTTATATATCAAAAGTGGAAAGTTGATTCCCTTTAATTACTGCTAACACTTTATTTTGATGCGCCCAATAAGTAACTTTGCAAGTACATGTCAGATTATTCTACTAACCCGAAATCCTAACAGTCTACAAATACTCTAATGAGAGTTAGTTGACATGTAGTTACAACGTGACTTTGAAAGGTGTAACCAAATACTAGCCAAGTCACCTTTATTTCTATATCACTGACTGCTTCAAAGCAGCTTTACTGTGATTCCAGGAAAATAACGATTCAATGACGCAAGCAGTGTTCAACTGTGATCAAGGCACGGCAATTCTTTGTAATTATTCATTGGGATTTACTAGCGATTTTTGAGGAATACGTTTTTCAGATATTTATTCAGTGTTGTTGAAGTCATCATCTGGTGTTTAGTGGCTGTATGAAGTCTGTTCTCCTCAAGTTCACACAGGTGACCCAACAGAGGAACCACAGGTGTAGCGAATCACTAGCCTTAAGTCGTCATACTCAGATTCTAGTCAGAATATGAGTCTGCTCTTGCTTCATTGGGCTGTGATTATGGGGTGTTTCAACCGAACCAGGAAAGAAAATGCCTCTGCACTCAATTGGACAGACCTACAACCAATCAGAGCAACGGAGTAAGTGACGCACTTACCAACACGATCATCATTTCTGAGAGAAATAATAAAGGTGAACGCATATACCAACAAGTTCTGCGTTTAGTAAACAAGTTCAACCCAAGCGCTCTTTGGTGACGTTACTGTTGATCATCTGTCCATCATCGTATAAAGCCCGCTCTGACAATTTGATTGGTCCGAACCGCTCTGGGTTGAGCATAGTTGCTACACAACGGATCAAGTCCAGACCGAACGTCCCGACCTCAAATGTTGTGGGTAGTCTTCATCGTCAACACTACACTCTAAAAAATGCTGAGTTAAAAACAACCCAAGTTGGGTTGAAAATGGACTAACACAGTAATTGGGTTGTTTTAACCCAGTGAATGGGTCGTTTTAACCCAGCGGTTGGGTTAAATGTTTTCCTAAAACAACCCAATCACTGGGTTAAAACAACCCAATTAACCCAGCATTTTTTAAGAGTGTACGGCTGCATCTGAAATCATACGCTGTCTTATTTTAAATAATTACTTCAATTAAAAGAGTGCATTCTAGACACTAAAAAGCCTACACTCTAAAAAATGCTGGGTTAAAAACAACCTAAGTTGGGTTGAAAATGGACTAACCCAGCAATTGGGTTGTTTTAACCCAGTGAATCGGTTGTTTTAACCCAGCAGTTGGGTTAAATGTTTGCTTAAAACAACCCAATCGCTCGGTTAGTCCATTTTTAACCCAACTTGGGTTGTTTTTAACCCAGCATTTTATAGAGTGTAATGCTCAAAATAATTAACTGGTTTGAGTAGAGGCAACTCAAATTAAACAAATGAGTTCAATCAAATTAACTTCACTCTAAAAAAATGCTGGGTTAAAAACAATCTAAGTTGGGTTGAAAATGCACTAACCCAGTAATTGGGTTGTTTTAACCCAGTGAATGGGTCGTTTTAACCCTGCAATTGGGTTGTTTTAACCCAGTGAATGGGTCGTTTTAACCCTGCAATTGGGTTGTTTTAACCCAGGGAATGGGTCGTTTTAACCCAGCGGTTTGGTTAAATGTTTGCTTAAAACAACCCAATCGCTGGGTTAAAACAACCCAATTGCTGGGTTAGTCCATTTTTAACCCAACTTGGGTTGTTTTTAACCCAGCATTTTTTAGAGTATAATGCTCAAAATAATTAACTGGTTTGAGTAGAGGCAACTCAAATTAAACAAATGAGTTCAATCAAATTAAATTGTATGAGTATTTAGAACTTTTTTTGAGTTCACAAAACTGACACATTTGAAGTAATCGGAATTGTTTCATTGTTTTGAGTTTTATGAACTTCTTTCTTTTAATTTAGACAAACTTAAATGTAACTGAAACTGGGCTGGGATTTCTAATTCCCAGCATGCTTTGCCATGACACTCGAAAGGGTGTGTAATATTAAGTGTTATATGTTTTTGGAGCAAGATTAATGTTTAAATTGAGATTACATGATAATTAAGTTAAACGAATGAATTAGCTTACTCAAATATTTCAAGTTGAGAGCAACTAAAAATGTATGAGTACAAAATACTGCTTGCTTAAACTTTTTTTGAGTTTTGCCTACTCATTCGGGGTTACAGTGTATAGTATGAATATGTGTGTATGAATGTAATCTGGAAGTACTACATTCTCCGTGTTGTCTTTATCATGTGACCTACCAGCGTCAGTTGTGTCGCTTCACTGCCGTTCACAAACCCTCTCCTGTGGCCTCATGGGATAGCAGAGTCCATCGTATGCACACTTCAGAATCTCACAGAAGTAAGTCATCCAGGGACTTGTTGCCTACTCTTACACACACTGTAAATTCAGACATTAATTTTGTCACATACTGATTTTCGCCCAGTATGTAGTAAGGAAGTATGTGATTTCATATGCAGCCTATTTATCATTTTAGCATTGCATCTTTAATTCCAAAAATTGACACTTGCTGTGATATTTAGTATCTAATGCACTGCAATATGAGGCATTCAAAGTATAAAACCAGTGCAAAGACTCTAGAGGTAAAACAGCTTGACACTGTGACAACTTTAAACCTCAACCCCTAAAAGGTGCATATTTGAGAAGTAATATGTACCCCTACTATAAACCTTTTAGGGGTCAATGAGGTACAATTTGTGCACATTTTTTCTGAGAAGTGTGATTTTAATTACTTTTGAGGCCACTGCACAAAAATAGAGTCAACACTCACTGTGAGGTCATGGAAACCAAAATGTTGTTTATAATGCATGTTTGCTCCGACCAGCAAAATATGACATTTTGAGATCTTAGCTGACCAGCTGACATTTGAAGTTCCCAAGTCTTACTGTTGTGCCATCTTAAAAGATAGCGGCACATGCAACATTCATTCTCAGCTCTGCGTCAGAGAGATGATTTATTAGAGCGGATTATGAAGGATAATATCACTGGAACTCATTAAAAAGAAGCAGATTTTGGGGATTCGGAACGCAAACACATGCATATACTTTGACTCACACAGACTGTAGTAACCGCGCGCGCGCGCGCACACACACACACACACACACACACACACACACACACACCATAGAGTTAAGGCAACTGTTGGTGGTCCCCAAAGCACAGCATGAATGTCACCCACAAGACTAATGAAAGCGTCTCCACACACACACACACACACACACACACACACACACACACACACACACACACACACACACACACACACACACACACACACACACACACACACACACACACACACTCGCTCCAGCAAAACCTCAAACAAATCAACCGAGACATGTTCTCCTGTAGCTCTATTTAGAGACCCGCAGATGATCGATTATCAAACGTGGGTTCTCAGCTGTAACTCGTCCAGATACGCGGGTTGTTTTGCTTTTGTTTTCCGAGCACAGTCTCAATACGCTGCAAATTGGAGCATTTACTTGGTTTGGTATCTCACTGGCCTCTGCCAAGGACAGAAAACATTGTGTTTAACTTCGGTCTCAAAGAACTCCCTGATTCACTCCAGCTTGGGTCATATTTTTAATGATGAATACACCCCCCCTCACAGAAGGCTGAAGTGCTCCGCCAGTCTGACGGCTGTGTGTTTTGAGGGCTAGTTTGTCGGGGATTGGCTTTCACACACACAGGCTGAAAGGGTTACTGTTCAATCTATTCTGCGCTCGCCAGAGTGCGCGGCCGAGTGGCGCCGGCGCGTCACACACACACACTCGCACACACTCTCAGCCTGCTCCAAAAAGCTCTAGACATCATCAAGAAACAGAGCTGACAACTGCCCCCACCCCGCGCCAAAACACAGCACCAGCAGTGTATCTGTCACAATAAGCTCGGCAGTAACACGCACACACATGCACTTTCCCTCGCTTGGGGATCCGCGCAGAACGACAGGCGCGCGTGAGTCTCTGGAACACGGAGAGCCGCCGTGTCGCGTTTTTACGAGTCTCGCATCTCTTGAAGTCGCAGACAGCGTGTTTGCTGACTAATTAACAGTCTGGTACCGTCAGCATCAGTTCACAGTCATTGTAGAGGGTTGCAGTGTTTCTCACGCCGAGACTTTTGGACAAGAATCGGGCTCAGATTTCTGTCTCTCAGACCCCCCTTCTCCTCCTCCTCCTCCTTCCCTTCCCGTTTCCAGAAGCAGCACGCCAGGAGCTGCTGGCTCTCCCTGCTCTATTTCACCAATGACAGTGTTTGAAATGGCTGCATCATATTTTAGCGCTGTGTTAACACCAGCGCGCTTTTACGCACAGAGCAGAACAGAACAGGCGTTTCCACGCGGCCCTGCGGAGCATTTCACAGGGTTATTAGAGCATCATTCAATATTTTAATAGCTCATATTTCTCAGATCCTTCACACTCAGTCCAAGTTTTACAGATTTTATTGCTAAAACCATGGCATTTACACTGACATGTTCATTATTATTATTAATATTCTCTTAAATTCATTTTTAGAAGTTTTCAAGTAGAATTTCTGGTATATTCTATTCTCTTCTCTTTATCTATACATACTCACAACAGTTAAAACAATAAATAAAACGTACACATTTGTTTTTTTTGCTTACTAAAATACTATATGATTTTCAAAAGAAAGAAAAGGCCGAGTTCACGTGTGTATAATTTTCAGCCCAGCCTTTTTTTAAATCATCATTATTGATATTAATATTTGTACAAAACTTCTAGGCATCAACGTAGTGTTCTTCAGTCTCTATAAATAGAGTTCAGTGAGGAAAGTGAAGTTCTCTCGTGCGTCTTCGATCGCGATAATTTCATAAAAATAACCACGAGCTGCTCCTCGTGAGGATATATGGTCCTGATCCTTTAATAAAAATAGCTGCATTCTTCTTCTTCGACTTCTTCCTTTGACTTAAATATGTACATATATGTCATATATTTTGAATTAGAAAGCTATATATATATATATTTAAAAAAATAGATTCGCTATGTGGCGCCACACATCCCTGTCCGTGGGTAAACAGTGCAATCATTCATAATCGATAACCCCTCTCGCGCGCTGCTCAGCAGGAGCACTTGCACTCGGAGATGATCGGGTACTGCACCGGTATCCACGTGCAGTACTTCTGCCGCTGGAAGCCCTGGCAGTACCACCGCAGGAAGGTCTTGGTCACCGACTTGATGGGCTTGCAGGACATGCCCTCGGGAAAGGAGCACGAGCGCTCGCTGAAGCAGTTCCCCTCTCTGATGTAGCGCGGCCAGAAGCGCGCGCCCAGGTCCTTCCAAGTGTACAACACCGGGCAGTGCGTGTACATCCACAGCCACTGCAGGAACTTCCGCCGCGCCTTCTTGCCCACCTTGACGCGCCTGCCGTACGGCGTCTCCGTCATGTCCAGCCTCTTGAGCTCGGGGGGCATGGGCAGGCGCGGCAGGTCCGGCGGCGCGCTGGCGTTCGGCTGCGCGGGCAGGTGGATGGACATGAAGTTTGGGTCGAAGTGGCTGCCCAGCTTCTTGCGCAGCGTCCTCTCCGAGAGGTCCTGCTCTCGCGGGTCGTACTCCGGGTCGGGCTCCTCGATGAGATCCGGGACGGGCAGTTGTTCGCTGGGCGAGGGCCTCAGGCGCAGGTAGTGTTGGGCCGCGGTGCCGTGCGCGCACAGGAGCAGCAGTAGCAGCGGAAGCGCGCGGGTGATGCTGCCCATGACTCGTCTTCTGTCTGTCTACGGAGTGGAGTTGGCCCTCACTGCGCCCTCGTGCATAAATAGTCCGAGCGACAGCACGAGCGAGATCTTTTAATAGACGGCCGCGTGGCCCGGAATGACATGGGACATGGGCTGTTTTTTTTTTTCTCTTCTTCTTCTCAGGGACACTCGCTCAGGTGAGGCGTGCCAAGTGCGAAAGCTTCAAAAGCGTATCCTCATCGGACTTTCCTCTAGCGAAGCTGTTGGCGGGTCACCATGGCAACGGGATAGGATGGGATGGGACCGTTTCTGCAGCCTGCTCGGGTTTTGTTGCCGGGTGCCACCCAAACTGGCGTTTGAAATGTCAGCGCGCCCGCGGAATGGAGCGCGTCTTAGCCAATGTTATTTTTACGCTCTCTCTCTCTCTCTCGCTCGCTCTCTGAGCGCACAGGCTCCAGTCCGTCCCGCCGAACCGGCGCTGCTGAACCGGGACGAGAGCCGCTCAATCTCTCCACAGAGCGGGCAGATCCTGCAGAACTCCGCGCGTAAACGGAACCACAACCCGCGTCTAGAACATGTTCGGTATAAGTCCCGAATAAAAGCAGACTCTTGACAGTTCCGAGCAGTCCTCTACACGCCAAGCGTTCCCGCGAATCTCTGCTGCATGTTCTTCAGACGCGGCTGCGGAACCTTCATATCCCCGAGGTGTCAGAAATCCGTCCGAAAACTCGCCTGGTCCTGATCTGGGACAGAGGAGAATGAGCGCGTCTGGAGGAGAACTCCTCTCTTTCCCAAGTTAAATATCCCCTCCCCTTCCCTCCCCCCTTCAACTCCAAGAGCGCGCGTGCGTGTGTGAGAGAGAGCGCGCGCGCGCGCGGGGCCAGCTCACCAAGAACCCTCAGTCTGACTGACAGCAGAACACACACACACACACACACACACACACACACACACACAATGAGACCCCCCTCCCAAACTCCACACACACACACACACACACACACACACACACACACACACACACACACACACACACACACACACACACACACACACACACACACACACACACACACACACACACACACACACACACACACACACACACACACACACACACACACACACACCACAACAGCTCTAGATTTATCACAGGCTGCTACAGAACAGTAACCAGAAAACACACATTTGGGATTTTCCATATCTTGCACATTCCGTGACACTTAACCCACCTATTATGATCGTCTTGCACAAATAATGTTCAAATGGAAACCTTATAATTCATTCATACCACATTCAAATTACACTCTGTGCTGGATGCATCAGTCATCTGAGACTTCTGCACATATTGGCATGATGCATATTGTGTATTTTAACGAATAATTATTTAATGCTTTTCTTTCCCCCAATAAAGCCATTTTTTTTAGCAGTCTGACATGGCTGTGCCACACACACACACAGGCGACATCACTTTTCCCAAGGAAAAAGAAAAACAAAGTGAAGTGCTTAGGAATCCAATAATTGGTCCATTAAAGCGCCTCTGGTTTGTGTGGAGGTTTGTGGATTCGGCTTCGACCTTTGCTCTCGCCACTGGCAGGAACCAACGTGTATGAACTCTCGGGGTCACCAAATAAACGGCCACAATTAAGTGTTTAAACAGGCCACATAGAGAGACGTGTCACCTCTCACGGTGCCTGATGTCCATGACATGGAATAATTCAGCCCAGCCATCGCCATCATCCAGAAGCCGAGCGGCTCGCGTTTTAAAAACCTACAAATTCCCCAATCGAACTGTGCACCAAAAATGCATGCGTTAAACTTTACAACAACAACTAGCCTTTAACAATATAACACATGTCGAAATATTTGAATGCAGATGAATTCATACATTATTTAATTATTTATTTCGTGCTCAAAAGATGTCATAATATTTGTTAATATTATTGATGAGCGTGTTATTTTAAGCGTCTCTCTCTGTTCTCAAGCTGTCTGTGGTGGATTGCAGAGGCTGGAGGGATATCCCTCTGTGAGCTGTGGGCTTCATGACATGAGGAGTGTGAAGCATGTAAAGCAGGGCCCCAGCAGTCTGTGGATCGGTGGCAGACTGTCTGGCTGCGGTTCTGTGATTCTGAGGTTCAGCTGCCGGTGTCGCGCCGCATTTTGGCCGCTAGAGGGCGCGAACGAGAGCAGCTCACGGACACCGCGCAGGAACTTTCACAAACGGCTTATGAACGTTCAAACAGCTAAAAATGTCTTGGAATCGCAGTTCAGATATTTTCATATTCAAATTTGAATGAATGAGCTTATGCTATAAATAATGATCTGATAATGAGTGCTATATAAAGTGTTATAAAAAATATGTAAACTTAATGAATCTTGCAAACTAATTTCCATAGTTTGATTAAAACATAATGGGTTAAGGAGTCATTGTTACAGTGTAATTATATATTTAAGTACTGAGTAATATTAATTCATAACATGTACTTACTATAGGGTTAGGGTCAGGGTTTGATTGAGGGTATATGAGGGAATATAAACCCTGAAATACTCCCAATACTAGATATGAGTATCTGGAGATAGACGGATGGATGGATAGACAGATGGATGGATAGACGGATGGATGGATAGATAGATAGACTGTTTGATGATGATGAATAGACAGATGGATGGATGGATGGATGGATGATGATGATGGAAAGATAGATAGATGGATGGATGGATGGATGGATGATGATGATGGAAAGATAGATAGATGGATGGATGGATGGATGGCTAGATGATAGATGAATGGAGGGACGGATGGATGATGATGATGGATAGATAGATGGATGGATGGATGGATGATGATGATGGAAAGATAGATGGATGGATGGATAGATGATAGATGGATGGAGGGACGGATGGATGATGATGGATAGATAGATGGATGGATGGATGGCTAGATGATAGATGGATGGAGGGACGGATGGATGATGATGATGGAAAGATAGATGGATGGATGGATGGCTAGATGATAGATGGATGGAGGGACGGATGGATGATGATGATGGATAGATAGATGGATGGATAGATGGATGATGGATAGATGATAGATGGATGGAGGGACGGATGATGATGGATAGACAGATGGATGGATGGATAGATGATAGATGGATGGAGGGACGGAGGGATGATGATGGATAGATGGATGGATGGATAGATGGATGATGGATAGATGGATGAATGGATGGATAAAATAACTGACGGACAGATAGATGGATAGACAGATGGATGGATTGATGGAAAGATGGATGGATAGATGGACAGATAGATGGATAGACAGATGGATGGATTGATGGCTAGACGGATGGATGGATAGATGGATGGATTGATTGATGGACAGATGGATGGATAGATGGATGGATAGATAGATGGATGGACGGATGGATGGACAGATGGATGGATAGATGGATGGACAGATGGATGGATGGACGGACGGATAGATGGATGGACAGATGGATGGATGGACAGATAGATAGATGGACGGATAGATGGATGGATGGACGGATAGATGGATGGAAAGATGGATGGATGGATGGATGGACGGATAGATAGATGGACGGATAGATGGATGGATGGACGGATAGATGGATGGACAGATGGATGGATGGACGGACGGATAGATGGATGGACAGATGGATGGATGGACAGATGGATCGATGGACGGATGGATGGATGGATGGACGGATAGATGGATGGAAAGATGGATGGATGGATGGACGGATAGATGGATGGACAGATGGATGGACAGATGGATGGATGAACGGATAGATGGATGGACGGATAGATGGATGGACAGATGGATGGATGGACGGATAGATGGATGGACAGATGGATGGACAGATGGATGGATGGATGGACGGACGGATAGATGGATGGACAGATGGATGGATGGACAGTTAGATGGATGGATGGATGGACAGATGGATGGACGGACGGATAGATGGATGGACGGATAGATGGATGGACAGATGGATGGATGGACAGTTAGATGGATGGATGGATGGACAGGTGGATGGACGGACGGATAGATGGATGGACAGACGGATAGACAGATGGATGGATGGATGGACAGTTAGATGGATGGATGGATGGATGGACAGACGGATAGATAATTGTTGTGAAGACGTTTGAGCGGTTGAGAATATGTCTGTGTGATGAATCTGTTCTCCTTTCTGCTCAGAGTTGTTTGATCAGATTAAAGCTCTCAGTGCTCACTCATCTCGGCTCTGCTCTTGTTTTGCTCCGTGTCTCTCTGGCTCCACTGCGTCTCTAACTGAAAGCAGATGCTGGAAGCAGCGCGGAGAATCTGGGCTCGTTTAGCGCTGCCTGTTTGAAGATTTCCTCTTTATTCTTTCTGAAGCTTTTCACTGTACGCCTTGTAAACAGCATTAAATTGACGAATCTCTCTGGCGACAGCGATGGAGGCTGGAGCCGCGTGTTTATCGCAATGCTAGTGATGAAGTGCTCGATATAAACGGCCGTTTGTGCCCGGCCGGGGAAGGAATATTTGCGCGTGTTGGTACCGCGGGATGATGTCATACCTTACGTTCAGCATATGGGCGCAACGGCGTTTGATTGACAGCCCAGACTGTGAGGGTTTTCAGTGACACAGCATGGGGACGCTTCCCTCTAAATGTGTGTGTGTGTGAGACTGAGCACACAACTCCAACACAACACAGCTCTACGCTTCTATTCAGGCCTAACGTGTCGCACAGAAAGGGGAGGAGAAGACACAGGAAGAAAAGAAAAGTGGAAGAGGGGGTGGGCAGGAGGTCAATAATGATCTCTCGGCCTCATTTAATTGGGATGCGGTCAGTGTGTGTGTGACTTCACTGCATTCCAGCTTGATTACCCTCATTCATGTTGCCTAAAATTAAAATGAATGCGAGAAAATATCCTGCTGAGACGGAAAGCTGGGAAAAGGAAGAGACCCAGGGAGAGGGCATTCCCAACGCGAGGGGGGCGGGATGACATCACATTCCTGGAGCCAGATTCATAATCACCATTATTGCTGTAATTCAGTCCATCTCAGAGGACAAACGTGGACGGCGATGGCTCAATCGGCTCGACCTGAAATCATCCACTGAACATGATCAAAATAAGCATGTAAAAGCTTGAATACAACTATCTCACATGTGTTTAAACTTTCTGCCAGCAGCACTTAAGCACTCCACAACCCTAAATGCACTTACAAAACAAAACATAAAACCATACTTCTAATCTAATCTTGCTCTCTAATATATTTGGCATACATAACTCTGGCTCTGTGATGAAAAGCTTATGCTCCACTATTATAAATCGCTTTAGGTAAAAACATGCTAAATGCATAAACTAGATATGAGTATCTGGAGATAGACGGATGGATGTATGGACGGACGGATGAATGGATGGATGGATAGACGGATGAATGGATGGATGGATAGACGGATGGACAGATAGACAGATGGATAGACAGATGGATGGATGGATGGATGGACAGATAAATGGATAGACCGATGGATGGATAGATAAATGGATGGATGGATAGATGATAGATGGATAGACGGATGATGATGGATAAATAGATGGATAGATAGATGGATGGACGGACGGACGGATAGACAGATGGATGGATGGATGGATAGATGGACGGATGGATGGATAGATAAATGGATGGATGGATAGATAGATGCCTTCTAATATATTTGGCATACATAACTCTGGCTTTGTGATGAATAGCTTATGCTCCACTATTATAAATCGCTTTATGACATGCTAAATGCATAAACTAGATATGAGTATCTGGAGATAGACAGATGGATGGATGGATGGATGGATGGATGGATGGATGGATGGATGGACAGACGGATAAATGGATGGATGGATAGACAGATAAATGGATAGACGGATGGATGGATGGATAGATCAATGGATGAATGGATGGATGGATAGATGATAGATGGATAAACAGATGGATGGATGATGATGGATAGATAGATGGATAGATAAATGGATGGATGGATAGATCAATGGATCGATGGATAGATGATAGATGGATAAACAGATGGATGGATGATGATGGATAGATAGATGGATAGATAAATGGATGGATGGATAGATCAATGGATGAATGGATGGATAGATGATAGATGGATAGACAGATGGATGGATGATGATGGATAGATAGATGGATAGATAAATGGATGGATGGATAGATCAATGGATGAATGGATGGATGAATAGATGATAGATGGATAGACAGATGGATGGATGATGATGGATAGATAGATGGATAGACATATGGATGGATGGATGGATGGATGGATAGATAGATGGATAGACGGATGGATGGATGGATAGATAAATGGATGGATGGATAGATTAATGGATGGATGGATAGATTAATGGATGGATGGATAGATTAATGGATGGATGGATAGACAAATGGATGGATGGATAGATAGATAGATATATAGATGCTTTCTAATATATTTGGCATATATAACTCTGGCTCTGTGATGAATAACTTATGCTCCACTATTATAAATCGCTTTAGGTAAAAACATGCTAAATGCATAAATGACAACGTTCTCAGTGTGATTCAGAAAGACCCAGTGCACATGCGCATGCTTACCAGAGCACTTTATTATAAGACCTCTGATATTTACATACGTTTGACTTCTTATGAATGTATATGGGTTTATTAACTGGTTAGTGGAGGAGACTGAATATTCACTAAATATTTGCCCCTCTGACATATCTGTCTACTTGCTTTTAGGCAAAAAAAAATAAAATACGACGATTATACTCACAGTAGCTTCAGTGAGATTATCACGGTGGCTTTCTACCGTTTTACCGGATTATGAAAATATGAAACAGAGTGCAACGTTTAGGGTTCATGTAAACAGAACCTTCAGAATTTGAGATTGGATTAATTTGGATTGATGAGAATTGCTCTCGTGTCCTATTAGTGACGGACGATGGATGGATGGATGGATGGATGGATGGAAAGATAGATGATGGATGGATGGAAAGATAGATGATTGATGGATGGATGGATGGATGGAAAGATAAATGATGGATGGATGGACAGATAGATGATGGATGGATGGATGGACAGATAGATGATGGATGGATGGAAAGATAGATGATGGATGGATGGACAGATAGATGATGGATGGATGGAAAGATAGATGATGGATGGATGGACAGATAGATGATGGATGGATGGAAAGATAGATGATTGATGGATGGATGGATGGACAGACAGATAGACGGACAGATAGATAGGTGGGGTGTGTTTGGGTGGATGGAAAGATAGATGATGGATGGATGGATTGACAGATAGATGATGGATGGACGGACGGACAGATGGACGGAGAGACAGATGGATGGAAAGATAGATGATGGATGGATGGACAGATAGATGATGGATGGATGGAAAGATAGATGATTGATGGATGGATGGATGGACAGACAGATAGACGGACAGATAGATAGGTGGGGTGTGTTTGGGTGGATGGACAGATAGATGATGGATGGATGGATTGACAGATAGATGATGGATGGATGGATGGATGGATGGATGGATGGATGGACGGACAGACAGACAGATAGATGGATAGATAGATAGTTGGGCTGACTTTGGGTGGATAGACAGATAGATGATGGATGGATAGATAGATAGATGATGGATGGATGGATGGATGGAAGGATAGATGATGGATGGATGGAAAGATAGATGATGGATGGATAAATGGATGGACAGATAGATGATGGATGGAAGGAAAGATAGATGATGGATGGATGGACGAACAGACAGACAGATGGACGGATAGATAGATAGGTGGCGTGTGTTTGGGTGGATGGACAGATAGATGATGGTCGGATGGATTGACAGATAGATGATGGATGGATAGATAGATAGATGATGGATGGATAGATGGATGGAAAGATAGATGATGGATGGATGGAAAGATAGATGATGGATGGATGGATAGACAGATGATGGATGGATAAATGGATGGACAGATAGATGATGGATGGAAGGAAAGATAGATGATGGATGGATGGACAGATAGATGATGGATTGACAGATAGATGATGGATGGACAGACGGATGGACGGATAGATAGGTGGGGTGTGTTTGGGTGGATGGACATATAGATGATGGATGGATGGATGGACAGACAGATGGATGGATAGATAGATAGGTGGGGTGTGTTTGGGTGGATGGACAGATAGATGATGGATGGATGGATTGACAGATAGATGATGGATGGATGGATGGATGGACAGACAGATGGACGGATGGACGGATAGATAGGTGGGGTGTGTTTGGGTGGATGGACATATAGATGATGGATGGACAGACAGATGGACGGATAGATAGGTGGGGTGTGTTTGGGTGGATGGACAGATCGATGATGGATGGATGGATGGACAGACAGATGGATGGATAGATAGATAGGTGGGGTGTGTTTGGGTGGATGGACAGATAGATGATGGATGGATGGATTGACAGATAGATGATGGATGGATGGATGGATGGATGGACAGACAGATGGACGGATGGATAGATAGGTAGGTGGGGTGTGTTTGGGTGGATGGACAGATAGATGATGGTCGGATGGATGGACAGACGGATGGACGGATAGATGATGGATGGATGGAAAGATAGATGATGGATGGATGGAAAGATAGATGATGGATGGATGGAAAGATAGATGATGGATTGACAGATAGATGATGGATGGATGGAAAGATAGATGATGGATGGATGGATGGATGGATGGACGGACAGACAGATGGATGGACAGATAGGTAGGTGGGGTGTGTTTGGGTGGATGGACAGATAGATGATGGATGGATGGATTGACAGATAGATGATGGATGGATGGGTGGATGGACAGACAGATGGATGGATAGATAGATAGATAGGTGGGGTGTGTTTGGGTGGATGGACAGATAGATGATGGATGGATGGATTGACAGATAGATGATGGATGGATGGGTGGATGGACAGACAGATGGATGGATAGATAGATAGGTGGGGTGTGTTTGGGTGGATGGACAGATAGATGATGGATTGACAGATAGATGATGGATGGATGGACAGACAGATGGACGGACAGATAGATGATGGATGGATGGATTGACAGATAGATGATGGATGGATGGATGGATGGACAGACAGATGGATGGATAGATAGATAGGTGGGGTGTGTTTGGGTGGATGGACAGATAGATGATGGATGGATGGACAGATAGATGATGGATGGATGGATAGATAGATAATGGATGGATATCCATCCATCCATCCATTTATCTATCCATCCATCCATCCATCCGTCTATCCATCTATCTGTCTATCCCCCCATCTGTCTATCCATCTATCTATCCATCATCATCCATCCATCTGTCTATCCATCTATCATCTATCCATCATCTATCTGTCCATCCATCCATCATCTATCTGTCCATCCATCCATCATCTATCTGTCCATCCATCATCTATCTGTCCATCCATCCATCATCTATCTGTCCATCTATCATCTATCTGTCCATCCATCATCTATCTGTCCATCCATCCATCATCTATCTGTCCATCATCTACCTGTCCATCATCATCTATCCATCATCTATCTGTCCATCCATCATCTATCTGTCCATCCATTATCTATCCATTATCCATCCATCATCTATCTGTCCATCCATCCATCATCTTTCTGTCCATCCATTATCTATCCATCATCTATCTGTCCATCCATCATCTACCTGTCCATCCATCATCTATCTGTCCATCCATCATCCATCATCTATCTGTCCATCCATTATCTATCCATCATCTATCTGTCCATCCATCATCTATCTGTCCATCCATCATCTATCTGTCCATCCATCATCTACCTGTCCATCCATCATCTATCTGTCCATCCATCCATCATCTATCTGTCCATCCATCATCTATCTGTCCATCCATCATCTATCTGTCCATCCATCATCTACCTGTCCATCCATCATCTATCTGTCCATCCATCATCTATCTTTCCATCCATCATCTATCTATCTGTCCATCCATCATCTATCTATCCATCCATCATCTATCTATCTGTCCATCCATCATCTATCTGTCCATCCATCATCTATCTGTCCATCCATCATCTATCTGTCCATCCATCCATCATCTATCTGTCCATCATCTACCTGTCCATCATCATCTATCCATCATCATCTATCTGTCCATCATCATCTATCCATCCATCATCTATCTGTCCATCATCATCTATCCATCATCTATCTGTCCATCCATCATCTATCTGTCCATCCATCCATCATCTATCTGTCCATCCATCCATTCTTCATCTATCTGTCCATCCATCATCTACCTGTCCATCCATCATCTATCCATCATCTATCTGTCCATCCATCATCTATCTGTCCATCCATTATCCATCCATCATCTATCTGTCCATCCATCATCTACCTGTCCATCCATTATCTATCCATCATCTATCTGTCCATCCATCATCTATCTGTCCATCCATCATCTACCTGTCCATCCATCATCTATCTGTCCATCCATCATCTACCTGTCCATCCATCATCTATCTGTCCATCCATCATCTATCTTTCCATCCATCATCTATCTATCTGTCCATCCATCATCTATCTATCCATCCATCATCTATCTATCTGTCCATCCATCATCTATCTGTCCATCCATCATCTATCTGTCCATCCATCATCTATCTGTCCATCCATCCATCATCTATCTGTCCATCATCTACCTGTCCATCATCATCTATCCATCATCTATCTGTCCATCCATCATCTATCTGTCCATCCATCCATCATCTATCTGTCCATCCATCCATTCTTCATCTATCTGTCCATCCATCATCTACCTGTCCATCCATCATCTATCCATCATCTATCTGTCCATCCATCATCTATCTGTCCATCCATTATCCATCCATCATCTATCTGTCCATCCATCATCTACCTGTCCATCCATTATCTATCCATCATCTATCTGTCCATCCATCCATGATCTATCTGTCCATCCATTATCTATCCATCATCTATCTGTCCATCCATCATCTACCTGTCCATCCATCATCTACCTGTCCATCCATCATCTATCTGTCCATCCATCATCTACCTGTCCATCCATCATCTATCTGTCCATCCATCATCTATCTGTCCATCCATCATCTACCTGTCCATCCATCATCTATCTGTCCATCCATCATCTATCTTTCCATCCATCTATCCATCCATCATCTATCTATCCATCCATCATCTATCTGTCCATCCACCCAAACACAAACACAGGAAAGATAGATGATTGATAGATGGATGGACGGACAGACAGATGGACGGACAGATAGATAGGTGGGGTGTGTTTGGGTGGATGGACAGATAGATGATGAATGGATGGATGGACAGATAGATGATGGATGGATGGATAGATAGATGATGGATGGATAGATGGATGGAAAGATTGATGATGGATGGACAGATAGATGATGGATGGACAGAGATGATGGATGGATGGACAGATAGATGATGGATGGACAGATAGATGATGGATGGATGGACAGATAGATGATGGATGGATGGACAGATAGATGATGGATGGATGGACAGATAGATGATGGATGGACAGATAGATGATGGATAGATGATGGATAGACAGATAGATGATGGATAGATGATGAATAGACAGATAGATGATGGATGGACAGGTAGATGATGGATAGATGATGGATAGACAGATAGATGATGGATAGATGATGGATAGACAGATAGATGATGGATGGACAGGTAGATGATGGATAGATGATGGATAGACAGATAGATGATGGATAGATGATGGATAGACAGATAGATGATGGATGGACAGGTAGATGATGGATGGACAGATAAATGATGGATAGATGATGATGGACAGGTAGATGATGATGGACAGATAAATGATGGATAGATGATGATGGACAGGTAGATGATGATGGACAGGTAGATGATGGATAGATGATGATGGACAGATAGATGATGATGGACAGATAGATGATGGATGGATGGACAAATAGATGATGATGGACAGATAGATGATGGATGGATGGACAGATAGATGATGGATGGATGGACAGATAGATGATGGATGGATGGATAGATAGATGATGATGGACAGATAGATGATGGATGGATGGACAGATAGATGATGGATGGATGGACAGAGAGATGATGGATGGACAGATAGATGATGGATAGATGATGATGGACAGATAGATGATGGATGGACAGATAGATGATGGATGGATGGACAGATAGATGATGGATGGATGGACAGATAGATGATGGATGGATGGACAGATAGATGATGGATGGATGGACAGACAGATAGATGATGGACAGATAGATGATGATGGACAGATAGATGATGGATGGATGGACGGACAGATAGATGATGGATGGATGGACAGACAGATGATGATGGACAGATAGATGATGGATGGACGGACAGATAGATGATGGATGGATGGACAGATAGATGATGGATGGACAGATAGATAGATGATGGATGGAGGGACAGATAGATGATGGATGGACAGACAGATAGATGATGGATGGATGGACAGATAGATGATGGATGGATGGACAGATAGATGATGGATGGACAGACAGATGATGGATGGACAGACAGATAGATGATGGATGGATGGACAGATAGATGATGGATGGACAGACAGATAGATGATGGATGGACAGACAGATAGATGATGGATGGATGGACAGATAGATGATGGATGGACAGATAGATGATGGATGGACAGATAGATGATGGATGGACAGACAGATAGATGATGGATGGACTGACAGATAGATGATGGATGGACAGACAGATAGATGATGGATGGACAGATAGATGATGGATGGACAGACAGATAGATGATGGATGGACAGACAGATAGATGATGGATGGATGGACAGATAGATGATGGATGGATGGACAGATGGATGATGATGGACAGATAGATGATGGATGGACAGATAGATGATGGATGGACAGATAGATGATGGATAGATGATGATGGACAAATAGATGATGGATGGATGGACAGATAGATGATGGATGGATAGATGATGGATGGATGGACAGATAGATGATGGATGGATGGACAGATAGATGATGGATGGACAGATAGATGATGGATGGATGGACAGATAGATGAAAGATGGATGGACAGATAGATGATGGATGGACAGATAGATGATGGATGGACAGATAGATGATGGATGGATGGACAGAGATGATGGATGGATGGACAGATAGATGATGATGGACAGATAGATGATGGATGGACAGATAGATGATGGATGGACAGATAGATGATGGATGGATGGACAGATAGATGATGGATGAACAGATAAATGATGGATGGATGGACAGAGATGATGGATGGAAGGACAGATAGATGATGGATGGATGGACAGATAGATGATGGATGGATGGACAGATAGATGATGGATAGATGATGATGGACAGATAGATGATGGATAGATGATAATGGACAGATAGATGATGGATGGACAGATAGATGATGATGGACAGATAGATGATGATGGACAGATAGATGATGGATGGACAGATAGATGATGGATGGATGGACAGATAGATGATGGATGGATGGACAGATAGATGATGGATGGATGAACAGATAGATTATGGATGGATGGACAGATAGATGATGGATGGACAGATAGATGATGGATGGATGGACAGATAGATGATGGATGAACAGATAGATGATGGATGGACAGATAGATGATGGATGGATGGACAGATAGATGATGGATGAACAGATAGATGATGGATGGACAGATAGATGATGGATGGACAGATAGATGATGGATGAACAGATAGATGATGGATGGATGGACAGATAGATGATGGATGGACAGATAGATGATGGATGGACAGATAGATGATGGATGGACAGATAGATGATGGATGGATGGACAGATAGATGATGGATGGATGGACAGATAGATGATGGATGGACAGATAGATGATGGATGGATGAACAGATAGATGATGGATGGACAGATAGATGATGGATGAACAGATATATGATGGATGGATGGACAGATAGATGATGGATGGACAGATAGATGATGGATGGACAGATAGATGATGGATGGACAGATAGATGATGATGGATGGACAGATAGATGATGATGGATGGACAGATAGATGATGGACAGATAGATGATGATGGACAGATAGATGATGATGGACAGATAGATGATGGATGGATGAACAGATAGATGATGGATGGACAGATAGATGATGATGGACAGATAGATGATGGATGGATGAACAGATTGATGATGGATGGACAGATAGATGATGGATGGACAGATAGATGATGGATGAATGGACAGATAGATGATGGATGGACAGATAGATGATGGATGGACAGATAGATGATGGATGGATGGACAGATAGATGATGGATGGACAGATAGATGATGGATGGATGGACAGATAGATGATGGATGGATGGACAGATAGATGATGGATGGATGAACAGATAGATTATGGATGGATGGACAGATAGATGATGGATGGACAGATAGATGATGGATGGATGGACAGATAGATGATGGATGAACAGATAGATGATGGATGGACAGATAGATGATGGATGGATGGATAGATAGATGATGGATGAACAGATAGATGATGGATGGACAGATAGATGATGGATGGACAGATAGATGATGGATGAACAGATAGATGATGGATGGATGGACAGATAGATGATGGATGGACAGATAGATGATGGATGGACAGATAGATGATGGATGGATGGACAGATAGATGATGGATGGACAGATAGATGATGGATGGACAGATAGATGATGGATGGACAGATAGATGATGATGGATGGACAGATAGATGATGGATGGACAGATAGATGATGGATGGATGAACAGATAGATGATGGATGGACAGATAGATGATGATGGATGGACAGATAGATGATGGATGGATGGACAGATAGATGATGGATGGATGAACAGATAGATGATGGATGAACAGATAGATGATGGATGAACAGATAGATGATGGATGAACAGATAGATGATGGATGGATGAACAGATAGATGATGGATGAACAGATAGATGATGGATGGATGGACAGATAGATGATGGATGGATGGACAGATAGATGATGGATGGACAGATAGATGATGGATGGATGGACAGATAGATGATGGATGAACAGATAGATGATGGATGGACAGCTAGATGATGGATGAACAGATAGATGATGGATGAACAGATAGATGATGGATGAACAGATAGATGATGGATGAACAGATAGATGATGGATGAACAGATAGATGATGGATGGATGAACAGATAGATGATGGATGAACAGATAGATGATGGATGGATGAACAGATAGATGATGGATGGACAGATAGATGATGGATGGATGAACAGATAGATGATGGATGGACAGATAGATGATGGATGGATGAACAGATAGATGATGGATGAACAGATAGATGATGGATGGATGGACAGATAGATGATGGATGGATGGACTGATAGATGATGGATGGATGGACAGATAGATGATGGATGGACAGATAGATGATGATGGATGGACAGATAGATGATGGATGGACAGATAGATGATGGATGGACAGATAGATGATGGATGGATGGACAGATAGATGATGGATGGATGGACAGATAGATGATGGATGGATGGACAGATAGATGATGATGGATGGACAGATAGATGATGGATGGATGGATGGACAGATTACAAAGTTTAGGGTTTATGTAAACAGAACTTTCAGAGGCTGGATTGGATTTGTTCGGACTGATGATAATCGCTCCTCTTCATCTTCTCAATGCATGTGTTTATAGAGGAATTCTGGAAGTTCATCAGGTGAAGTGATCGAATCTCATAACGCCAGACATTTTGCACACAACACGAGACTGAAGTTGGTCGCCCAGCACACATTTAAAGGGATAGCTCACCCAAAAATGAAAACACTGTAGTGTATACACACACACCGCCTGGCCCAAAAAAAGAGTGGCTGTTTGGATTGAAATAGGCAGATGCTCTGATTGGATGATTATTGCAGTGATTATCATGAGGTGTTTGAGAGTCTTTGGGATGTGCTGGAGGAGACTTCACACAGTGCTGGACTCTTGCATTGCCAATACAAGATCTGGCCCAAACATTCACGCTCCTCTTGCCGGATCTCAACATTCATTTCCATCAATTCATGTGTGAATTCTTCCATTCTTTCTCTCTCTATCGAAAACTTTTCGTGAAGCATATTTCAATGGCGCAATTGAACAGTAAAACACTTCCAAAGCCAACCGCGCTGAAAAATGACTCTCACTTCCACCGTGTACAAACAAATGACTAGCTCCTGAAAACTCGTGGTGTTGTGTCTGGTTAGGACACGCTGTCAGGAGAACCGAAGCACACTTAGGAACTTAATCCCACGAGTCCTTTAGGTTCATCTGCTATCCGTCCCGCTGTCACACTCACGGCCGTGGACGTTAAACACTGAAAGGCTCTGTGAGGTGAAAGTAGAACTCTGAGGTGTGTGTGTGTGTGTGTGTGGCTAAGATGCCGATCGCGCTGAGCACATACTGTGAAATGCCTCAGTGCAGCGACAGCATGCAGAACAGCACAGGACAGAGACGCTGTGTGGACACAGAAGATGTCCTGAATATTGACTCGCACTGGTGATCTAATCAAAAGACACATAAACGAGCAGCTGCGGACAAACACGGAGAAAACAAACATCCCTCATTTAGCACAGAGAGAGAGAGAGAGAGAGACAGCTGGACCGTCTCTGATAGACCTGCACACACACACACACACACACACACACACACGCGGCTGAAGTGATTCTGTCACTGTAGGACTCGTGATATAGTCGATCTATTGCCAAACGAATGTACTGACGACATCTTTAGGAAACTGGGTTACATAAAAAGCTTAAAAATGGCAATATTCATGATGTTTCTCAATTTTATATCATAAAAAGATTGTAAAAAAAAAGGCACGGGCATCAAAATACAAAGAATCTGCACAGTGATTCCCCAGATGAGTCTCAGGAAGTGTTTCTAATCCAATCCGAGGAAGAGTCGAAGGGCTCAAAGCATCACAACTTTATTAAAATCCGCTGTGGGAGCTTTCAAAGAAAGCAGAAGCGTGTATTTCGATTTATAATTTTTAAATATGCATATGCAATATTTCTATGATACATATCATTTAGCATCAATGCATCATGATTATTGTAATTTTTTGCTTGTTATTTGACAACTACATCATGTAAAAGTAAAACCAATGCAATTTATTTTTATTCAATAATATTTTTCTTTTTAATTTTGTATTTTGAGATGATTTGATGGTATTTTTTTATATTTATGCAATAATTATGGTCTATTTTTGCCATTAACAACAATTATTTTTTGTAATTTGTTTTTAATTAATGCAGTATTTCAGGTTAAAATAGAGACTAGGCCTTCAAAATAATATTTTTTGAAGGCAGAAAGCGCCCTCTTTTGGAATTATTTTAAGATTTTAAGAAATCATGCAACCATGGGTGTAACCACGAGGTCTCAATGGAGAGGCTTGAGAATTCCCCAGTTCTCTTTAGAACACATTTAATGTTTTTTTTTGTTGGATTTTAATATATATTTAAAAATCTCAAAGACTATTTATTATAAAGTTTTAGATATTTTTTGTTTTGTTAGAAATATAGATTTTCTGTGAATTTGTGTTTTTGCAGATTTCCCATTAATTTCCTATGGTGGTCATTTTTGACAGAAGAGCACAAGTGGGAGTATTTTTTTAACAACCACTTAGCATGCTTGAATCATGCCCTCAATTTTTTGGTGAGTTTACATCCCTAATGCTAGAAAAGTTTCATAAAGAAGCTGTGATTTTGAAAATTTCATTTTTTTTGGTCAGAAATGACCGAAGAGCACCAGAGGGTTAAAGGGGCACTTACTTCAGCGCTGGGAAGATGAATGTGTATTTAAACTGGATCATTTATTTAGTAGAAATGTGAAATTATTTTTGAATTTGGTGCCTTCTATACTGAGAAAAGACAGAATTTTTTTTTTTTGTCTCATGTGGATGAAAGACAACAACTCCCAGAATGCACTTGCTTCGCTGCCCTATGAGGCCACTTCCAAAGCCACGGCTACTGGTTATCACTTGCCCACCGCGGCACCGCCCCAACGTCATTTTGATATTCATAGTAATAAAATAATTTTGTTCAGTTAGAGAATAGACACTGCAATTAAAAACTGAACGTGTCTTTTCAATTACGTGTGAGTGAGCCGAACGAAAGTCACGTCACAGACGCAGCAGGAGTCAGATTTCATTCATCACGAGAGAAGAGCTGAGCAGAGCGGCAGTGTCCAGTCTGAGGCGTTATCAGATCGCATGTGGAAGCTAAACGTTCATAGGAATTCATTGAAAAGTTGAAACACTCACTTTGCTCCGCTATTAATGGCCGAGCCGAGCGCATTTACATTCTGTGAGTGAGATCCTCCCCTGTGGGCGAGTTGATAACATGCGGAACTAACTCCATCTAGTGGCTGTAGTCTATAGCCTCTGGCCAAAAATCCTCAGATGACGCAAAAAGACGATATTTGCGTCATCAGAGGATTTTTTCCAGAAGGAAAGGCTTTCCACAAGGTTTAGGAGTGTGTTAATGGGAATTTTTGAGCATTCTTCTAGAAGCGCATTTGTGAGATCAGGCACTGATGTTGGACGAGAGTCTCCGCTCTAATTCATCCCAAAGGTGTTCTATCAGGTCGAGGTCAAGACTCTGTGCAGGCCAGTCCAGTTCCTCCACACCAAACTCGCTCATCCATGTCTTTATGGACCAACACTTGTTGTTGGGACAGGAAGGGGCCGTCCCCAAACTGTTCCCACAAAGTTGGGAGCATGAAATTGTCCAAAATGTCTTGGTATGCTGAAGCATTAAGAGTTCCTTTAACTGGAACTAAGGGGCCAAGCCCAACCCCTGAAAAACAACCCCCACACCACAATCCCCCCTCCACCAAACTTTACACTTGGCACAATGCAGTCAGGCAAGTCCCGTTCTCCTGGCAACCGCCAAACCCAGACTCGTACATGGTGATTGGTCACTCCAGAGAACACGTCTCCACTGCTCTAGAGTCCAGTGGCGGCGTGCTTTACCCCACTGCATCCCACGCTTTGCATTGCACTTGGTGATGTGCGGCTTGGATGAGCTGCTCGGCCATGGAAACCCATTCCATGAAGCTCTACACACTGTTCTTGAGCTCATCTGAAGGCCACAGAAGTTTGGAGGTCTGTAGCGACTTCTGCACACTGTGACCCTCAGCATGTGCTGACCCCGCTCTGTGATTTTACTTGGCCTAACACTTCATGGCTTTTGTTCCCAATTTGCTTCCACTTTGTTATAACACCACTAACAGTTGAGTGTGGAATATTTAGTAGTGAGGAAATGTCCTGAATGGACTTATTGCACAGCATTCTTTCACTAATGTGTGTAGAAGCGTCTGCACTAGTGCTTGATTTATACACCTGTGGCCGTGAAGTGATTGAACACCTGAATTCAGTGATTTGGAGGGGCGTCCCAATACTTTTGGCAATATAGTGTGTGTGTGTGTGTGTGTGTGTGTAAATTAAAGCCTTTCTGGATATCTGTGTTACTATAGATTTGTACACAAGCACAGTCTCCTTTTATCTCACTCTCATTCATCACTCCATCCATCAATCCAATCATATTTCTAAACAATGGCACAGTGTGTGTGTGTCTTTGAAGTCGGGGTTGAAGCGTGCTTAATTTAACAGTATGTGGTGGTGGTTCTCTCTGCCGATTCACTGCTACTACTCAACGTAATGCCACACACACACACACACACACACACACACACACACACACACACACACACACACACACACACGCACGCATCAAACGGTCAGACGGCCCCTCTGACATCACTCTGTACGCACATCCACTCCAGCTGTTGTGTTTCATCCAGGACACACCCACCGGCTTATGAATGATTATTAGTGTTATATTAACAGAAATAATGAACACACACACACACACACACACACACACACACACAGTCTGGCTCCAGTGGATTAGATGCTGCTGGCATTTGTTTTTAGCTTCTGCAGCGCGAATGTGAATGAAAACACATGCAAACACACTCGACAGCCACCAGACTATACACACACACACACACACCATGCAGAAGACAACCTGACAGAAACAGTTGAGTGAAACCTCCTCGCTCTTTCACACACTTCATAGAACAGAATCTCTACAATAAAACGACTGATCTGATTGGATGAGTCACATTTAAAGCCATTTTATCACAGTCGATACACACATACCTGAGACTATACAAATATTAAATTCAGGATCAATGTGCTGAGTTGCTAAAAGACTTGGTGATCTACAGTTAACCTCGGGAAGTCTAGTCAATGGCAGAAGAATGATGTATTCTCTTTATCATTAATAAATTAAATATGAATGAATGAATGAATGGCACACTTGATTTTGACATGAAGAGATGGTTTTTAGACCAAATACATTGAGTGAGACCTCCGCATATTACAGTAAAAATAGAGTATAATATAAGATGAATTATAAAAATATATAATTTATTATCAATAATAAAATTACAGTATTAAAAGTATTAAGTGAAATTGATTACATTAATACAATACAGTATATATAATTCTTAAATAATGTAATATAATATAATTCATATAATATAACATAATTCATATAATATAACAATATAAAATAATATAATTAATATAATATAATAACATCATATAAAACAATATAATATAATCTAGTATAATATAATAATATATAATATAATATAGTTTAATATAATAATATATATAATATAGTTTAATATAATATAATAATATAGTTTAATATAATAATATATAATATAGTTTAATATAATATATAATATAGTATAATATAATAATATAAAATAGTTTAATATAATATAATTAATATAATATAATATAATATATATATAATATAATATAATATAATAAAATTTAATATAATATAATATAATATAATTAATATAATATAATATAATATAATATAATATAATATAATATAATATAATATAATATAATATATATAATGGAAAATTAGGACGGTTAATTGAGTCTGAGCTTAATCATCTACAATTTGTTTTCTATTATTATAATCTATTATTAACTGAAATAAAATGAAATCTAAAAAACGTGATAACATTTCTCATTTTCATTGAATTTAATTCGAGGTACAAATATAACTAAAACTGAACTAAAAATGAATTAAAACTCTATAATAAAATATCACAAAAACACAATAAAATGTCTAAAACTTTAACCCCCCCCCCAAAAAAAATAAAATAAATAATAATAATAATAAAAACAAAACATAAATAAAATAATAATATAATATTAATGATACTAAAATAACACTGCTCCAACAATCATAATCAGGCAGTGTGAAGTGAACGCAGCCCAACTCTCCACAACTTTACTACACAGAACACTAAGACTATGGCAACAAATAAACACACACACACTTTCATTCCATCTATGACACACAGAGTAAGAAAGAACAAACAGAACTACACACACACACACACACACACACACACACACGTGTGCGGGCTCCCTCCCTCCCCTTGCGCTCTGGCAGTGTACGAGGGCAGTAAGGCGCCAGTGGAGTGCGCCGTCTCTCTGGGGAACAATACTGCAGCGCTTCATAAAAACTTCAAACGCTCCTGCCAAATGTTTTATAGGTGCTTTAAAGGGTTACGGCCCCCGGGGGTCCGGGCTGGGGGGGGGGGGGGGTCTGTCTCACTCACACAAGCGCACACAATATGCATATAACAGGTGAACCAGACGCATTTATGCACATCATTTCACTGCTATAAATGCACAGAGGACGGTGTGTTCGTATCACATATAGTCTTACAGAACATCAGATCTTCAGCGCCGGATGCAGAAGAACGTCCGTTATCATTCAGAGCTGTAATCGGACCCTGGGATGGGAATAACAGGCCGTTTAAAGATAGAGGGTGAACCTAGTGATGAGCTCCTCAATTAGGATAGTTATAATTAAATTCACACCAACATGTGTTAAACTACTGCATACTGGCACAAAACTGAGAGAAAGATGGAGTTTGTGGTCTAGCATTAGTGCCATAGTCTTGTGGAAAAGTGCACTTAACTGTACTGAATGTGCACAAAGTCTATTTTAAATCATGCACTTAACATAATATTAATAAAGACAGTACACTTTCCTAGTTCCCTAACACACTTGAGTACACTTTCAAATGTCAAATTAAAAGTGTTGCTTAAAGTAAAGTCTGTATGTATTGATGTAAAGCGCACGTATCTCAATGCGTCGTCTAACTTACTAAAGCACTTGATAAGCAATGCCGTGTTATTCAATATCACATTTAAGGTTAATATATTTCATATTTAAGTGCATCTTCATTATAAATGTGTGATTGCAAATATATTTAAATACATTACAGTAAAGTTTCAATAGAAATTACATTTGAGTATTTTTTAGTTGACCATAAATTACATATAAAGTTTAATTTAGACGTACTTAAGCACATACTTAAGTGGGTCAAATTCAAATATTTTAACTAAAATATATTTTCATTTAATTGCAAAAAACACAGTTAGTTAACGTAAAAAATTGTTTACTTTATATTATATTACAGTATATTATTTTCAAATGAATAAATACTAAATTGTGCTTTTTAACAAGAACATTCATAACTTAAATAGGACAGTAAAAGAAGTGACATTTATATAAATATATATATACTGTATATATATATATATATAATACAATTATAAAAATACATACAATTTCTAGATTTTTATTTTATAAATGTTATATATGATAAAATATAAAAATGTATATTTTTTAAATTATATATATATATATATATATATATATATATATATATATATATATATATATATATATATATATATATATATATATATATATATATATATATATATATATACATACATACATACATACATATATAATTTATTATCAATAATTAAAATACATGAATCTATATATAAATAAATTATACAAATAGATACAATTTATATTTTTATAAATGTTATATATGACACAATATAAAAATGTATATTTTTTAAATAATATTATATTATATATATATATATATATATATATATATATATACATATACACACACACACACACACACACACACACACACACACACACACACACACACACACACACACACACACACACACACACACACACACACACACACACACACACACACACACACACACACACACACACACACACACACACACACACACACATATAATTTATTAATAATAATTAAAATACATTAATCTATATATATATATATATATATATATATATATATATATATATATATATATATATATATATATATATAAATATATATATATATAGATTAATGTATTTTAATTATTATTAATAAATTATATATGTGTGTGTGTATATATATATATATATATATATATATATATATATATATATATATATATATATATTTATATATATATATATATATTTATATACATATACATGTGTGTGTGTATATATATGTGTATCTAATCAATATATTATATATATATATATATATATATATATATATATATATATATATACACACATATAATTTATTAATAATAATTAAAATACATTAATCTATATATATATATATATAAATATATATATATATATATATGTATATAGATTATTGTATTTTAATTATTATTAATAAATTATATATGTGTGTGTGTATATATATGTGTATCTAATCAATATATCATTTTATAAAATAAATATATCAAAATATATATAATATTATATATATAATATTTTATATATATATACATACACATATATTATAGAAATATATACTTTATTATCAATAATTAATATACATTAATCTCTATATATAATATAAATATACATTTATTACATATATTAGGACAAGGATAATATTTAATTTTTTTTATAAATGTGATATATTATAAAATATAAAAAATGATATAGTTTATAAATACTGAATAATATAAGATTTAAATATAAAAAGATATGATAATTTTATAGATTTATAATTTAAATAAATGTAATATATATTATAATTAACTAGTTTATAAATACAGAATAATAGAAGATGAATTAATTAATATATAATACCAATATATATATATTTTTAAATATAAAAATATATAATAATAACATTAATAATAATTACCTATGAACTAAATTTATAAATCAACCTTTTGGATAGATCACTGAGCTGGTCGCAAATGTTTCTCCCTAAAGACGACATGCAACGCTGCCTTAGATTTGGGCCTGATTATGCCCGCTAGCCTTTTTGGAAGAACCTTCTCATCATTAGCGTGCCTACAGCCCCTTAAAACATCTCTCTAGCTTCTGCAGCAGAGCCCCAGTGGGACGCCGGCGAGCTGTGTGAATCAGATCCATTCAGGGTCTTTTGGGAATGTTTTGCTAACAGTATTTGCAGATCCGCAGAGGGCTAAATTTAGCGCAGGTCTTCCCGGAGTCTACACGGTATAATTAGGAGGTGTGAGAACCCTGCTACAATTCTAAGGTTACTGTCGATAACCGTCACAGCCACGGCCTTAAAGGTGCAGCGTGTGTGTGGTCTTCCACACGCTCCGCTGCACTTTAATGTGAGTGAGTGTGTGTGTGAGTGTGAGGGAGCGCTTGTATAGCAGTGTGTGTGTGGTCTGCCAGTTTGTGTTGTCCGTGTTTGTTTGTGTGAGGGGAACTGTTCTTGTGAGAGTGTGTGCGTATGTTTGTCGAGTGTTTCCCACACTTTACTTAGTAGAAGTGAGACACTCAGTCAATCAGAGAGCGTCTATTATTTCACTGAAAAAGACGGGGAACCGAATACAGTGGCCCCAAAACATATTTGGACACTTGAGTCACACTTAAACATGTCATTGCATTAGACACCAAATATCAAATCAAGTGGCATTTATTGTAATAAATAAAAAAATGGCACAAATGTCAGTATTGTGTTTGTTTGTGGTTAGTGGATCAAGCTGATAGTTCCTGTGAATCTCTACACCGGTGGGAACTTAAAAAGCTTTTAAAAGTTAAATGGTTAAACATCAATTAATTTGCGAATAATATTGATGGTATTTTTCCGTTAACCGACTGTTGCGATCATGAGACGTGTGTTTCAGTGCAGAGAAGAGACTCTGAATCAGACAATAAATGCTGGAGCTGTAAATTAAATGCTCATATTAATACACGTAGTAAACTACAAACACACACACACACACACACACACACACACTCACACACACTGCAGCTGCTCAAAACTATGCTTTCATCAAATGGACAACCATAAGACTATGAGCTCATGCTAGGAGCACGCACACACACACACACACACACACACACACGTATGCATGCGCGCACCAACGCTGCACACACACGTTGTGTTTTCATGATTTATGGGGACTCTCCATATACATGATTTGAACTGTATATTCTCTCCCCTTACACTAACCCTACCCATCACACAACTTTCTGCATTTGCACATTTTCAAAAGAATTTATGATTTATGAGCTGTTTTCCACCAAAAAATTTACCCATAAGGACAAGATTTCAGATATTGCCATCTTTGTGGGGACATTTTGTCCCCATAATGTAGGATTTACCTGAACCACACACATACTCTCTTTTTCTCACACACACACACACACACACACACACACACACACACACACACACACACACACACACACACACACACACACACACACACACACATTTGCGAACACACACTTGCCCACACACACACACACGCATACTCACACACACACTCTCGCACGTACAATTACACACACACACACTTATGCACACTCAATCACACACACACTAACTCGCACACACTCACTCACACGCTCACACATACTTATGCACACTCACTTGCACACACTCTCTCACTCACTCGCACACACACTCACTTGCACACACTCACTCTCGCACACACACTTGCGGACACACACTCACACACACTTATGCACACTCACTCACACACACACTCACTCGTACAAACTCACTCACTCTCGCACACACACTTGCGGACACACATTCACACACACTTATGCACACACACACTTATGCAGACTCACACACACTCTCACTCACTCACTCACTCACTCACACACACACACACACACACACACACACACACACACACACACACACACACACACACACACACACACACACACACACACACACTCGCACACACTCACTCACTCACTCACTCACTCGCACACACTCACTCACATACACTCACTTGCACACACACACACACACCTGCGCATACACACTCGCACACACTTATGCATACTCACTCGCACACACACTCACTTGCACACACTCTCACTCACTCGCACACTCACTGACACACTCACTCGCACACTCACACTCTCTCACACACACTTATGCATACTCACTCGCACATACTCACTCGCACACAGTCACTCACACTCGCAAACACTCACTCGAACACTCGCACACACTCACTCGAACACTCGCACACACTCATTGACTCGCACACACTCACTCGCACAAACTCACTCACTCGCACACACTCTCACACACTCACTCGCACACACTCACCCACTCTCACACACACACACACACACACACACACACACTCACTCACTCGCACACACTTACTCGCACTCACTTGCACACACTCGCTCACACTCACTCACTCGCACACTCTCACACACTCACTTGCATACACTCACCCACTCTCACACACACACACACACACACACACACACACACACACACACACACACACACACACACACACACACTCACTCACTCACTCGCACACACTTACTCGCACTCACACTCACTCACTCGCACTCTCTCACACACTCGCTCGCACACTCTCACACACTCACTCGCACACACTCTCACACACTCGCTCACAATCGCACACACACTCAAACGCACACACTCTCACTCACTCACACTCGCTCACACTCACTGCCTCGCACACTCTCACACACTCACTCGCACACACTCTCACTCACTCACTCACTCACTCACTCGCACACACTCACTCGCACACACTCTCACTCACTCGCACACACTCAGTCACTCACTCACTCGCACAAACTCGCTCACACTCACTCACTCGCACACACTCTCACTCACTCTCAAACACTCACTCACACACACTCTCACTCACTCGCACACACTCACTCACTCGCACACACTCACTAACTCGCACACACTCTCACACACTCACTCGCACACACTTACTCGCACACACTCAGTCACTCACTCACTCGCACACACTCACTCAATCGCACACACTCACTCACTCACTCACTCGCACACACACTCACTCACTCGCACACTCTCACTCACTCGCACACACTCTCACACACTCACTCGCACCCACTCACTCACTCGCACATACACTCAATCGCACACATTTACTCGCACTCACTTGCACACACTCGCTCACACTCACTCACTCGCACACACTCACTCACTTGCACACTTACACACTCACTCGCACACACTCTCACACACTCTCACACACTCACTCGCACACACTCTCACACACTCACTCGCACACACTCGCACACACACTCAATCGCACTCACTTACTCGCACTCGCTCACACTCACTCACTCACTCACACTCTCACTCGCACACTCACACTTACTCGCACACACACTCAATCGCACACACTTACTCGCACACACACTCAATCGCACACACTTACTCGCACACACTCTCACTCACTCACTCGCACACACTCGCTCGCACACACTCGCTCGCACACACTCGCTCGCACACACTCGCTCGCACACACTCGCTCGCACACACTCGCTCGCACTCACTCGCTCGCACTCACTCACTCTCCCACACTCGCACACTCACTCACTCACACACACTCACTCGCACACACTCACTAGCACACGCACACACTCACTAGCACACACTCACTAGCACACACTCACTAGCACACACTCGCTCACACACTCAATCGCACACACACAGTCTTACATCTCATTCCAAAACACACATCATCTGGAACAGAGCTTGTGTTTCAGCTTGAGTTTGTATTTGTACATGATCCCATAATAAATCAATGTTCATCTGGAAGAGAAATCCACTTCCGAGCTACAGTGTAAAATATTATTGCACCAAAACTTTTACTTCGCACTTGTGTGTGTCCGTCAGTCGTGAAACAGAGACAGTAAACACAATATCGATAATAAACTCACCGCACTACAACACGGCCGATCAACAGAAGTAAACGCTCCTTGCTACTCAAAGCAACACAAATGAACATTAGAAACAGGAAGAGTCTGTAAAACTACGGCTACGGTCCATCCCGCTTTATAACGTTGTGCTATAGAGTCGTATTGTTCATTCAGTCCAATGTGTCTGTTCACAAACAATCAAAACGAGGTTTAACGTCACTCTTCATTTGGATAAAGCTTCTGTTCTGGTGGTAGATTCAGTGTAGACTCATTCTCAAGTGCATCTGTTCTAGAAACCTTCAGTGTATTTCGCTCATTGGAGTTTCCCAATGGAGTAATCACAGTTTGGTTAAGTCCTGTGTGTACAGTTTGGTGGTAGGGTATAACGGTATCCTGAGGAAGAATGCATTGACGGAAAAAATCATGACGTCATGTTTGTTCGGTGATTTCAAACCACCATCAGCAAGCTGTAAACATTTCACTTCTGAATACTTATGGAAGAGCTTCTGTCAAGGCTGAACTTACACCTTCTGGAACAAGAAATCCGTTAAAGTGGCACAATACTGAGAAAATGAGCAAATAAAGAGAACCGAACTGTACTGTTACATGTGATAATGCTGATGTTACACATGTAACCAGTTAAAATCAATATGAAATTATGAGATGGTATTTTACCTCAGTAATGTATTTCCTTTTGATATATATATATTTGTTCAAAAGTTTGGAATAATTCAGATTTTCAATTTTTTTTGAAAGTCTCTTCTGTTCATCAAGGCTGTATTTACTTAATAAAAAATGCATTGGAAATTGTGAAATATTAATACAGTTTAAAACAGATGTTTTCTATGTGAATATACACCGATCAGGCATAACATTATGATCCTAATATTGTGTTGGTCCCCTTTTTGCTGCCAAAACAGCCCTGACCCATCGAGTCATGGACTCCACTAGACCCCTGAAGGGGTGCTGTGGTATCTGGCACCAAGATGTTAGCAGCAGATCCTTTAAGTCCTGTAAGTTGTGAAGTGGGGCCTCCATGGAACGGACTTGTTTGTTCAGCACATCCCACAGATACTCGACTGGATTGAGATCTGGGGAATTTGGAGGCCAAGTCAACACCTCAAACTCGTTGATGTGCTCCTCAAACCATTCCTGAAGCATTTTTGTTTTGTGGCGGCGCATTATCTGCTGAAAGAGCCACAGCCACCAGGGAATACCGTTTCCATGAAAGGCTGTACATGGTCTCAGCAATGCTTAGGTAGGTGATACGTGTCAGAGTAACATCCACATGGATGGAGGACCCAAGGTTTCCCAGCAGAACATTGCCCAAAGCATCACTGCCTCCGCCGCCACGCTTTCTTCCCATAGTGCACCTGGTGCCATGTGTTCCCCAGGTAAGCAACACACACACACACACACACACACACACACGGCCATCCACGATATTCATCAGAGCAGGCCACCTTCTTCCATTGCTCCGTGATCCAGTTCTGATGCTCACGTGCCACTGTTGGTGCTTTGGGCGGGGTCAGGGGTCAGCATGGGCACCCTGACTGGTCTGCAGCTATGCCGCCCCATACGCTACAAAATGTTCACTTGCTGCCTAATATATCCCACCCAATAACAGGTGCCGTGATGAAAAGATAATCAGTGTTATTCATTTCACCTGTCATAATGTTATGCCTGATCGGTGTATATTAAAATATAAAATGTGATCAAAGCTGAATTTTCAGCATCATTACACCAGTCTTCAGTGTCAAATGATCCTTCAGAAATCATTCTAATATGATGATTTGCTGCTCAAGAAACATTAAAAACAGCATTTATTTGAAATAAATTATAATTATAAATGTAGTTATTGTAATTTAGACCGATTTATTGTGCCTTTGCTGAATAAAAGTATTAACTTAGGGAATAAATAAATCAATATAGTGATCCCAAACTTTTGAACAGTAATATATATGTGGCTTCAAAAGTGTCAATTATTCAATAATTATTCAATTTTGATTCGGATGAATTATTCAAGAAAGTCAATTTTGACATCATATTGACTTTAACTCGTATTAGTGAATGATAAGCACTTGACATTGGTTTTCCCATAAGGTTAGCATGCTATTATTGTAGTGCAGGTGATATGGGGCTCCTTTTGTCACCCAATCAGTCCTGGTGAAACCACTTAGGTAAACATGAACCCTAAGACCTCATGAAGTACGAACCAAGTAGGAAAACACCAAAATTCAGTAGTCTATGCACTTAAGTCAGTGAGTGTGTGTGTGTGTATTTACATGTTTGAGGGATCAAACAGTCGTGGCTCTGCTGTACTGCAGCGCGAGCGGCGAATACTCTTTGAAACGGACGCAGAGTTTCCCGCGTGTCCATGGGTTTTGTAGCGTGAGTGGGCAAAAATCGTCCTGTAGCCATTTCTCTCTCCCCTCCACCAGCAGAACCAACCCAAAGTGCTCCAGCTGCTCGGTCCCGTAGACACACACCTCAGACGCGCAGGATGGGTATCCGCACTGCTCCGCCGTACACGTGCACTGCTGCGCGGCTTTCTGCAGGTGATGGCACACAGCGTTGATCTCCTGGACGACCAGACGAACCATCTCTTTCGCCGACGTCTCCGGAGTCACACGCAACTACAAAAGCAGAGAAACACACACATATGAAGTCAGCAGACGAAGTCTATTTACAACCTATGGTTCGGTGTTAACCCCTGAATTTTAAAAGAGGCAGCAAACAGGATGCAGAATTATATTATATTTTAAAGCAGCACTAGGTAGTTTTTGCTCTCTGGGTCCCCCTACAGTTGAGAAACAGTATTGTCCTCTACTACTGTCGTAAACTCTTGTCATTCTACATCAGGGGACGCATCGCACATGCATTTATTGACATGACAACTATGATAGCCCTGAACACTGCAGGAGTTCACATGCAGGTGTTCTGCTTGCGTCGCGTGTGAAATGTCTTCATCCCAGGTAACGTTACAGTGGCATATGTTTCAGCATGTCATATGAATATAATTTCATGGGTTTTATTTTTCTTCAAACGCCAAATGATCGCGATGCTCACGTTTACAAGCCAGCGTTATTATAGTAGCCTAGTCTATTGGTTCCCGTTTTACGGAATCTATATGATACTACAATTCAATGTTTGAGTGGTAGGTAATAACCATATATCGTCAATATTATAATATCAAGCTACCATAGATGAATCTGCAAATTTGAAAAATCGATTTGCATTATAGCTTGAGGCAAGACAAAAAAAACAAATATCACAGACATGTTAGGTATCCTAAAATATGATTTTGTACGTCTTATGTATTTACTTGCAAGAATGTAGCCCCTCCTCCTTCAGCTCACGCCAACGAGCAAATGCTGGCCCAATGTTGATCCTCTGCCTTTAATCCATTCACTTTCTCGTTTCCTCTTTTTGCTTTCCTCCGACAAAACCTTTGCTTTCTTATTTTTCTGTGCTGCTTCGGCCATGACTATAACATTCGGCAAACAAATGATAGTTGGGCTTGCACGTCCGAATTTAAGGAAGTGGGAGTGGTGGTGGAAGTGACGTATATGCTGTAAAGCAGTCGAATTTTGTAGTTCTTTTTGTTTCTCGGGTTACTACCCGAAACCCGAAGTTTAAAAGTACGATTAAAAACGATACAGACCCCGTCAGGCTATGGCAGACGTGTCATTTAACCTATTGTAAGTCGATGTATCATCACAAGAGTCTTGAAAATATATTATAAAGGTTGAAAAGTTACCTAGTGCTGCTTTAAATTAATTAATATAATATAATATGTTTAGTGCTGTCAAAATTTGCGCATTAACCCTCCTGTTACCCTCAAATCTAGTAACATTTGTTACCCACTGGGGTCAATTTTACCCCAGCAATTTAAACCTCCAGAATATGATTTTTTTTTTTTACAAAGGTTTATGTCTCAGGTCATTTATGTCTGACTGCATATCTGGTGGGCCCTGGAACCATTTTGATGACATTAGCAGCACTATGGCTACCCTGTCATTCGCGTGGTGGGGCAGGACCATATAGATTTTTATATATAGATTTTAAATATAGATTTTTTTTATCCAAATAGAAAAACTTAGAAAATACCGGATATCACCATTCAACCAAAAAATACAGAAATACATAAGATGTGCGCCAGAATCGAGTTCTCTTTCGCGCTTGAATGAAAATAACACAAAGTTATGATAAATTTCCCATTTTATGGAGTACTCTCATAAGAGCAGTCTTAAATGAGTTAAATAGCATCTTAAATTAACTTAAAGAGTTGTGAGAAAGTCAGATCCATGTCATGTTCGGCAGCACTCAGCAGCAGATCTTAAAGTGACAGCAGCCTAATAAAACAGTTGCTGTGATGTCTGACATTAAAGGGGGGGTGAAATGCTGTTTCATGCATACTGATCTTTTGGCACTGTTAAAGACTTGGATTCCCATGCTAAACATGGACACCGTTTCATAAGCTAAGGTGGACGTTTAATGGGAGTATTTCTTTGCCAAAATTAGTACTTCCTGTTAGTCATAAGTTTCGGAAAGTTTTTTTTGATCATGGGTCCGCTTGACGTCAACAGGGCGGAATTTCCTTGTATGGGCCGTACGGACAATTCTACCGGAAGAGCGCGCGCGCGAGAGAGAGAGAGCGTGAAAGCAATAGGCTACGCCCATCAGAGCGCTGGCTCGTACAGATGGAATTTGCTTTTCCGGATCAACAACTGAGTTGCGCAAATATTTATGTCTGTTCCCTGCATTTCGGTGCCGATTGTTTTATAAACAAGGCCCAGTTCGACGCCGGATTTTCAGATCGCCTAATACTGAAGGATGGAGCGGTCCCAACGATAAAGGTCCCAACGTTGGAACCGCAGGTTTGACTGCTTCAAATGTCTGTTTTTGCCTATGCCCATCAAGTAGCCCAAACATGATCACGTATTGATCAATGGAGCATGCGATGTATAGTGTGTGTACATTTGTTTAGCTGGCCACTATATGTGTATGTTTGTGTATTGTAAAAGCACTCTAAACAACAATACACAAAGAATGGGGAAATATGTTGAACTAAATAAGCGCGCTTCTTCATTTAAATGCGCTACTATTCCATGTCTTTCTATGTAAACACTAGCCTGACGCGCAAAACCAGTCCGCTTACTACAAATCATGTCTTCACAAACCACGCGTAAACACACACACACACACACACACACACACACACACACACACACACACACACACACACACACATTGTAACACTCGCGCTTGACATAGTGTTCTAAATAACACAAGCCGCTAAACATATTATATAGTTAGTGTAACTTATACCACATAGTCGACGTCCTGCTCTAGTCGTTTTTGCTGCTGCTCCTGTTCAACTTCAGCCTCTGGGTCTGATTCCGGATCATAGATGTATGGCTGTATCTGATTAAAAGCCATTTTTTATGTTGAATAAAGTTTTTCCCCGCTTTTAGGGATGACGCAGCTTTCAGACGCACTCAACACAGTAACAGCGGCGCGCGCTCAACATTCTTTAGCTCCGCCCACACGATACGCCCCCAGCCGCACGGCTTTTTCCGGAAAGACTCGGAACAGCGCATCTTCCTTTTATAATTATAATAAAAATAAAGACTTTTCGGAGATATGCAGGATGCAGTGCTACTCTATAGGTACTCAAGATTGACATGAGACTGACTGAAACTGAGTGTCCCCCCCCCCCTTTAATGTAAAGGTAACAGAGAAGAAAAAAGTAGGTTTAATAAGTATTAATCTATATTTAATTAATGCACTGTAAAAGACTGTAAAGTGTTTGATAACTTTATTCAATTTCTGTATATTGATTATATATATGAAGGCCACAAGTAAATATGACATTTATTATAATGGGTTTATGTGAAGATTGTTTTAAGTTCACTTAAATTAAAAGCTGTTATTTTTTTAAAGGCTAATTAATAACTGTTGAAATCGATGAACCTTTCAATTATACTGTAATGTTTAATGTCTATAATTAACTTTAAAAAAATAATTAATCTAGACATGAGTATCAGTATCAGTGATTCTGGCCTTCATTCATAAAAAGATGTAATTACAACAAATATTTAAGATATACTGTCTCTGGGTTGTTTCAACATTAATTTGGAGAGTAACTATGAAATTATTACAATATAAAAATATTAAAAACTAATACTGTTAGTTACTGTTTTTAATCGAGATTAATTACAGAAATGTGCAATTAGTTCAGTTTTTTAATTGATTGACAACACTAAATTATATAATATAAAATAATAATATAATATATTATAATATATGATAAAAAAAATTCAAAAGATCCAAAAAACTGTTAAACATTTGAAATGCCACCTATGCAAGTTTTAATTAATAATATATATATATATATATATATATATATATATATATATATATATATATATATATATATATATTTCATTATTTTGTAATATGTAATCAATATGTAATACTTGTAATCAAGTATTAAGTAAATTGTATATATTTATATTACTATTTCTATACAATAATTTATATTTATATATAATAATTAGAGATAATTCATGGAAGAAATTTTTTTTTCCCAGACTGCATAAATTTAGTCAATATAACTATTAAAATAAAATGTAATTATTTAAATAAAAAAAAATTAACTATTTTATTAAAATCATTTAAATATATGTAATAAATGTGATTTAAATTAGAATATAAATTAAAAATATATGACATTTTGTGGTTATGAATGGCACATTCCAAAATTAGTTTTGATGGTTTGCATTATTTTGACAGTACTGAAATTAGTTTAGAGAAATACTGCATGTCTAAACAGTAAACTAGGGAATAAATAGCCACAATTCATTATAATTTAATGAAAACAAAATGTCAACCGAAATGTCTCTGTGTTGTTACGGTGGCCATGTTTCCATCTAAAGTTGCGAATTTAACAAAATTGAAGTATCACATAAAAGATTTGCGAATAAAGCGAAATGTGCCACAGTGTTCAAGAGAACAATATGTCACATCCTGGGTAAAATTGCTGCAAAATATCTTTAGTAAAAATGAAAGTTTCTGCAATCAGGGAAGAAACTGTGGCTCTTTTTTCCCCTTGCGCCTCATATGTATCTAATTAAGATTTGTGTAACGGCTCACAAACACTCACTTTGACACTGGTTTCCTTGGGTAAACCGGTTCGGTACTGTGGGTAAACTCTCAATGTGGTGTGGCACGGCCTGTGTGGAGAACCGCTGGAGTGGGCGGAGAGTCGCTGGACGCCACTGTCCTCTGATAGGGTGCGCACAGGAGCAGGGCGGGGTTCAGGGGCGGAGAAGCAGAGATCGAAGGAGGATGGGCGTGTCCAGCCCTTGTGATTGGAGGAGCTGGTGGGTGTGGTTGGCATTGAGACAGGAGGCGGGTATTCCAGACTGCTGGTGCGGACGCACAGCGCCGTTCTCTTCTCCGTCACCCGCAGCAGCTCGATCTGGCGGCTCGGGAGGATGAAGTCGCTATCGAACACATTCACGAGTTCCCGTCTGCTCATTCCTCCTCCGGTCTGCAGCACATCCGGCTGAGAGGAGTGAGGCGATGACTGCGAGGAGGAAGAATGGTGGGTGGACGCTACAGATCTGAAGCTGGTCGGAGACGGTGGAAGCAGGTCCAGTTCTCTGGTGCTCTGGGCCACACTGGAGCTGTACTCGCTTTCAGTAGTGAGGAACACCTCGGATGAGTTGTCCTCATCAGACAGACCTTGGGAACCATGGGAATCTAAAAACAAACAGAAAGAGAAACTGGCGGAGTTAGTTAGTAGTGGCGGGTCATTTCCTAAACACGTTCGAAGCGCTTGTCCAATCACGACACACTGATCCAGTTGATCAACTAGGCTGTGTTCACACTGCAGGGCTTAATGCTCAATTCCGATTTTTTGAAAAAATGCGATTTTTTTTGCAAGGCCGTTCACATTTCCAATTAAATGCGACCTTTTGTGATCTCCTGTGTGAACGTGAAATGACCCAGAAGTGACCCGCATGCGCAGAAGAGTACTCAACGGTCAACGACGTCACTTGTTGTTTACGGAAGTAGCCAAATATGGGTGTCAGCATTGGAGTTCGTTTAGCTTTATTAAAGTTATTTTCGCAACGGAGCCAGCACCATTACACCCTTCTCATGTTAAGAAGAAAATTTAAAAAGAGGAGGAGAGCAAGGTTTTTGGCCATGGCGTTTTGTGGAGCAGTGGTAGCAACGTCGGTACAGAGAAACGTGTGTGTGCGGAGTCGCAGCCAGGAGTGGTGGGATACTGATGTGAGTGGCTTTACTGATACCGAATTCGTCAGTAACTTCAGAATGACCAGATCCACGTTCAATTATGTTTGCGAGCGCCTTTAACTAACTTTGTCACGGGAAGAGACACGTCTGCGGCGGCCTATAACAGTGCAGAAACGCGTTGGAGTTGGAGTGTATTGGCTAGCAACAGGTGCGTACTTCTTTTATTGGCGGTTAGCAACTATTTCTTGTGCATTACCGCCACCACTGGACTGGAGTAAGGAACGGGAGTTACAATGATGACGTTTGTCGCGTATCAACGACGTGCGGGTCGGATACATGTGACCTGGCAGTTCAGACTGAAGACGCATTTCAAAAGATCGGATATGTATCGGATTTGGACCACATACCCAAGTGGCCTGGGTCGCATTTGAAAAGATCGGATCTGTGTCGTTCAGACTGTCATGAAAAGATCAGATACAGGTCGCATAAGGGCAAAAAAATCGGAATTGGGTCGTTTCAGCCTGCAGTGTGAACGCAGCCATAGAGCACATTGTGCTTTTCAGAAGGAGGGGCTTCATAGAGACAGGAACTAAACAGAGCGTTACTGACAGACTGGGAAGAGAGGAGCTGCAACAATGGAGAATATGGGGAAAAAACAATGTTTTTTGAACATTCAAGCATGAAAACCTGTTCTAGTAGAGCCCAAAAACAAAGTCAAGGCTTTGTAAAATGGCATAATATAGCCTCTTTAAGTTCACTATTATTCCCTCACCTTTAGGTTGTTCCAAACCTGTACAGTAGTTTTACCATAACAACAGTTCATAGTGACCATGGGATGTCAAACTACAAAAAGTATTACATGTCATATGAGGAACAGACCCCAATTTAAATCACTGACAACATTATAACAACATTGTCGATATACACTCATGTAAAGGATTATTAGGAACGCCTGTTCAATTTCTCATTAATGCAATTATCTAATCAACCAATCACATGGCAGTTGCTTCAATGCATTTAGGGGTGTGGTCCTGGTCAAGACAATCTCCTGAACTCCAAACTGAATGTCAGAATGGGAAAGAAAGGTGATTTAAGCAATTTTGAGCGTGGCATGGTTGTTGGTGCCAGACGGGCCGGTCTGAGTATTTCACAATCTGCTCAGTTACTGGGATTTTCACGCACAACCATTTCTAGGGTTTACAAAGAATGGTGTGAAAAGGGAAAAACATCCAGTATGTGGCAGTCCTGTGGGCGAAAATGCCTTGTTGATGCTAGAGGTCAGAGGAGAATGGGCCGACTGATTCAAGCTGATAGAAGAGCAACTTTGACTGAAATAACCACTCGTTACAACCGAGGTATGCAGCAAAGCATTTGTGAAGCCACAACACGCACAACCTTGAGGCGGATGGGCTACATGACTTAATTCTACCTTAACTCATCACAGTTCAAATTTCCTTAATCATAATTAATCATACTAATAAATATTTCTTAGTTTAATGCTTAATATTCATCAGATTCACTCATGCACAATGTCAAACACGATGTCAGAGTTTCCCAAATTGGGGTTGGCAAACTGAAGGGGATCTCGCTAGTTTATGAAAAGCTAACTAATTAAATCCTAAAAATGTGAAATTAAAATAAATAATTGTAAAATACAACTAAAAAACTAGACATTTTATATTTGCATGTCATGTAACCATTAACTGACATTAAGTGAATGTGTTGTTATATTGCAGAAATATTAACTAGACATTTTCAGGGAGACTTCAAGACAAAGTTTAGCTGACAAACTAAGTTTGGGAATCCCTGACCAATTCATAAACAGTGAAAACATTCCAAACTTTTACACAAGTACAAAACTCAACAAGTCCTTCATTTAAAAGAAATTGATCTGGTAGCTACACCACAGAGCGGCTCTTCTGTTTTTAATGACCTGATGACATGAAGCCTGCCACACAGTCTACTTATTCTGTAATATGTACTATATTTCATCTCACCGTTGTGTTTGCGTGTCATCTCTGGTGAAGGCGTCGGTGAGGGTAGGAAGTCCACCTGAGAGGAAGTGGACGTTGGTTTCTCCGGGATACTCTCTTTGGAGAAGTCAATAATCCAGCTCAGACTCACTCCGGAGCTCTGATGCTTATATCGTGCCGACTGGAGGACCACCATCCATCGGGCATCACGCCACAGGTCCTCCATATGCTGAGAGTGAACACATAGAAACATGTGTGATATTCTGATCGGAACATAGTGTATAAGGAATAGCAGAAGAAGCAGAAGATTACGGTTAAAGTTTTAGGTGAATTTAGATTTTAATATTTTGGTTTTGTGTAAATAAAATGCCACATGAGAGCAGTTTTGGCGTTGTCACGATTCTCATCATGTCATGCCTTCTTGCCTTCTTCCCATAGTGCACCTGGTCCCATGTGTTCCCCAGGTAAGCGACACACACACTCCCGGCCATCCACGTGATGTAAAAGAAAACGTTATTCATCAGAGCAGGCCACCTTCTTCCATTGCCTCGTGGTCCAGTTCTGATGCTCACGTGCCACTGTTGGTGCTTTGGGCGGGGTCAGGGGTCAGCGGCTGTGCCGCCCCATACACAACAAACTGAGATGCTCTGTGTATTCTGACACCTTTCTATCAGAACCAGCATTAACTTCTTGAGCAGTTTGAGCTCCAGTAGCTCGTCTGTTTGATCGGACCACACGGGCCAGCCTTCACTCCCCACGGGCATCAATGAGCCTCGGCCGCCCATGAAACTGTGGCCGGTTCTCCACTGTTCCTTCCTTGGAGCACTTTTGATAGAGACTGACCACTGCAGACCGGGAACACCCCACAAGAGCTGCAGTTTTGGAGATGTTGTCTAGCCATCACAATTTGGCCCTTTTCAAACTCACTCAAATTCTTATGCTTGCCCATTTTTCCTGCTTCTAACACATCAACTTTGAGGGCAAAATGCTCACTTTAAGCAAGTAAAAACAAGTGAATAAAATATATAATATTAAGATAGCTCAGGCTGTGGACTCTGATTACACTGGATGATCTTGATCTATGCTCTTGGGCCTCTTGCACCTATTAAAGATGATACTGTAAATTCCCGCAGTTGAACAGTTTGTTCTGATTTTTATTGCGGGTTAACTGTCATCAGTTACACCTATGAAAGCTGAACTGAAGCGGCGGGCTGCCAGTGTTGAATTGCACAGAGGACAGAAATACCTGCAAATACTCCTCAACCTGCTGATGTTTCTGCTTGGCAGCGAACAGCTCGGACTCGGAGAACGCCTCCCGCAAAGTCTGCTGGGACATCAGGGACTCCAGACCCAGCAGAGCCGACACGCGGCAATACAGGCTGATGAAACTAGGGCAGTAGGCCTCGAAATGAACTGCACAGACAGAGAATGAGTGCACAGCAGGTGACAGGGACAGGAGATACTTGTGGGTCAATGAGTTTACGGTGTTCCTCTCACCTAACTCAAAGATCTGCAGCGGGAGGGTGAAGAATCCAGAGCGCAGCGAGCAGAGATGGTTCTGTCCGGGCGGTGAACACACCTCCTCGCATGGTGGGAGGAGCAACAGGAAGGACACGCCCTCCCCCAACTCGACCACCTCCTTTACATACACACGGAAATCCTGAGCCTGATGTATGAAGAGGAATATTAGTATTTCTATCAACATTTTTTTGCTGTATATGTTTTTTTTTTAGATAAAACAAGTGCTTGATTCTAGATTGTTCAGATCAGTTTTTTATAGTTTTTATCACTTTTATTCAGCAAGGATGCTTTCAATTGACTAAAAGTGACAGTGAAACACTATTTGTGGCCATTAGGTGCTTTATCCTGCTTACTGCTAATTATAGCTACTTATCAAATAAATAAATAAATAAATGGATGTGCATGCACAAATATTTTATTATTTGAGAACTAAGAGACTGGCGGATTGTGATTCTAAAAGAACATAAATTCATACAAAATTTTTTTTTAAATTCAGACGGATTCACTAATGAATCATTCAGGCCAATTCATGAACTAAGGCTATGTCCACACTAATCCGTTTTTGTTTGAAAACGCATCATTTTCTCTCCGTTTTGGCCTTCCGTCCACACTGAGACAGCGTTTTAAGTCAACGAAAACTTTTTGAAGCGGATACATTTGAAAACGCCATCTTCGCGTCGTAGTGTGGACTGTGAAGACGGAGCTATTTGAAAACGATGACGCATGTTTAGTCATGTGACGCATAAATGTACCAATAGATATGTATTTATACTGCTATTGTGCCAGAGTTATGTGCTATTCACTTTCACACAGTTGCTAAAATATGTTACTTTGCACACTTCATATCACAGTCCTGCAAAGATGACAGAAAATGTACTCACATTTGCTGTCATGAGGGAAAACATAAGAGCAGTTGCGTTTTAGACCAAACATAATAATGGCTGACCGAGTGCGACCTGGACGCATCAATGAATGGTGAGATATTTTGCTAAATAAAATGATCCTGCCAGAAGAATTGTGATAACTTTATGATCTCTGTATCCTCTCAGTGAGCTTTTACGCATGCGCAGTAAGTTGAATTTGGCGTTTACTGACGTTTCAGTGTGGGGGAGAAACTTTTGGAAAACATTAGTGTGGACAGAGAGCGTTTTGAAACGAAAAGTCCGGATTAATGTAGACGTAGCCTAAAACAAACAAACTAGACTAGATTTCCATGACTATACACAGTGTAAAGTAGTTAAGTAAGTGCGTTTTCGGTCTTTCCACTTAGAAATGTCCCATTTAAATCAATGTTACTTGTAATTATTTGTGAAATTTACTAGCAATTTCTATATGAAAAGTAAATCCAACACCAATTTTTTTTCAGTGTAGAAATGTCCATAGATTTTCCATTTATACACACACAATACATGCAAAACAGTGTTTTATCAGTTTTATGTATGTAAATGTGTGTATTTGATACTGATAATATAATCAGTGCACAAATAAAGGGCACTGATTTGCTTGTGCAATCAAACTAATCACATGTGCCAATGTGTGGGTGTGTGAAAGCAAAAACCTGGTGATTGGGAACGTTGATGTAGCCGAGCAAATCTTTAGCAGCGGTTCGCAAGTCCAGTAGGAGGCGGTGCGGGGCGCTCTGAGCGTCGGCACACACCTGCGCGCTGTCCTCCAGCGAACTCAGTGATTGAAGCCACTGCCATTCTTCCCTACGAAACAAACAAAAATAATTATTACACATACATATAGACAAACTCATGCATAACACAGCCATACACACGTCATACCTAGAGACGTGGTCGTTGTCTCGTACTTTGACATGGCACAGCACGTTTGGGTGTTTGTGTGAAACGAGCACCCTGATCTGGTCCACTGAGGTGTACAGCTTCAGGTAACCCAGATACAGGCCCGGAGGCAGACACTTCCTGCTGCGCCGGTGATAGGCCAGCTTCTCCTGCACACAAAAGGCTCATTTTAAAAAGGGAAACTTTTCAAGAACAAAATCCATCCCAAAATAAACATGACATGTTAATGACAACATATTTTTTAAGCTATTGGGGATCAAATAGCTTATAAATTATGTCCCCACAAGGTCAAAAATGACAGGTATTACTATCTTTGTGGGGACATTTGGCACCCTCTCCTCCCTCCAAACACACACACACACACTCTCACACAGACTCAGAGGTATGAAGAACTTCCTGCAATAGCCTGAAATTGACCCACGTTTATCATTTCTAAACTATTTGACTGAGAGACTGACTCTGGAGCCATGTGGTTGTTGAGCTGTGGAACCACTTTCACCACACACACACACACACACACACACACACACACACACACACACACACACACACACACACACAGCACAGCTTTACCACAGGGAAAATCTGAGCCACTCAGACAAAACATCATTTTCACACTGGGTCTGATGTTCCTGAGCCAGAGCCGTTTCAAACACACGATCAGCGGCGGGTGACGTGTTTACAACGTTCAGACTAAATCATCAAATGAACAATGCTACTGTTATACTCCCACAATTCACAGCACTCGAGTAATAAGAGAGATTTTAAAAAAAGAGGAATACAGTAGCTGGCGGCCCGCTGAATGTTTGGGCTAATTCTTTTTATACCACAGTTTGAAACCTGTTAAGTTAAAGCATTCGTTCACCCAAAAATCATGTCATTTTCTCTCCAGTGTTGTTCCAAAATCATAGTGCTTTCTGAAATTGAATATGGCGCATCAAAATGAGTCGCGCCGGGCTTGACGTCAATGTCGAGACACAAGAAAGCCAGTGGCGTTTGACATCAAAACTGGCATGATGCGTCTTGCCTTAGACTGAATTGATGTTTCTCATTATTCTAAAAATTAGTTTTGTACACTACATTTTTTTCCCTCATATTTCCATTCATCATGGGTCTAGAAGTATGTGACGCCACAACACGTTAGCGTTAGTGTTTCCGTGTGTAAAAGCACTCACGTGTAGCGTTGTGACGAGGGTTTCCAGTGCGCTGGGCTCGTCTGGTGAAGAAGAGGACGACCTGCGCTGCAGCTGGAATTTACTGACGGGAATCCAGCGCAAGCCTTCCAGCGACGCACATGCGCTCACGTCCTTCGTCAGCACCAAAACCACGTTACCGTGCTTGTCCTTCATGGGCTCAAAATACACCTGTCCCAGATCCACCGTGCCAAGGAGAGCCTGCACAACAAACAACCCAAAAAACGTCAGCACATACATGTTACGAGTGTAAATAAAACTTTTTATTTATTTTTAATTTCTCAACTATGCTAAATTTAGGGCTGTAACGATTTGCCCAAAAATAAAAACCTTGATTAATTGAACATTTTACGTCGATTACGAATAATGAACGATTATTTTGCTTCTTCTTTTTTTTGCTGATAAGGTTTTTACTGTAAATATTTTCTACTATTAAAGGTGGAATTTTTTTTTCTAATGAAAAAGTGCATTTCTTTGTGATTTTAAAATACTTGAAGGAAATACCAGTCACTTTCAGCAGTTATTGTCTATGGGGCAGATTTCTGCTTGTTGTACATCAGATACAGATAAATTAACACTGTAGGCCTACATTACATTTATTTGAATGCATTAATGAAAGGGTGATTGTGTGTGTGTGTGTGTGTGTGAATTCTCTATTCATTATGAAGCTGTGGTTTGTACTTACTTCAAAGGTATTAAAATATATGCCTATAACGGTTGAGTTTCTTAGTTACTTTAGTGACTTTACTTTAGTCACAGGACAGCGTTGACACTGCGTTTCTGCTGCTCTCTGCGCGCGATCTTCACGTGATGTGCGAGCTTCTGTCTGAGTGTTCGTTTGTCACAATATATCAGGCATTAGTTCAACATAATACACATATGATGGTCTAAAATCGCTCCAATGTTCAAACTGGCAGGCCTTAAAACACATACAAGTGACAAAGCTTTGTGAGGACGCAGGTGAACGTGATCTGCCTTCAGGGCACGCGCGCGTGTTGTCAGAGACGCGACACACCTCGGCTCTCTTGTTTTTGAACAGTGCACAATCGCTTTAAATGTTCAAGCCTTTAAACGCATTTATTTGACAAACTTTATGAGGACGAAAGTGAAAGCGATCTGGCTTCGGGGCTTGCGCGCGCCGTCTGTGTGTGTGTGTGTGTGTGTGTGTGTGTGTGTGTGGCAGCGCGTAGGCTATAAGAAGAACGGCAATTAACTTACCTGTATAAACTGTGTAAAACATGTTACTATAGTGATTCTGAGCATCTATAAGCACAGATAACTGCTCCTGCATCTGTGTGCCTGCAAACTGCACTTGATGTGACTGACGGGGCGGAGTCACGTGACTAAACCCGAAATAACCGACATGGGAAAAATACGTCGTTTAGAGGTTCTGAATTTCGGTTTTGATTATTTTTCAATTAATCGTACAGCCCTAGCTAAATTTGGTCATAATTTGGTTCAACTTGCATTTTTACATTCCTAGTGCACCGACATTTTGGCAACCAAAAATATTTGGCCAAAACAGCAATAAAAAAAAAGAACAATCCTATCCAATTATCGCAATAAGCTTTGTGCTTTTGATACATATCAGCTTTCAAATTCTGTCCATTTTATCACAAATGTAAACAATAAATTGCTCTTTAATGATCGCTGCAACCTCTTCAGGTCAAGCGGCACCACGGAGAGCATGTGAACTGATCATCTCTTCCTCTTTACTACTAGTTAAAGCATACACTAAACATGAATGATCATCTGAGGGTATGTTTAAAGAACTTGCTGAAATGTAACATGTCTCATGTTGTTTCCACAGCAGAAAGACGTCAATAAAACAGCTTTCAAACAATATGTCAGATAACGTTACATATACCTCAGGAAAGTTGATCAATGTTAATATAGTTAGCTAGAAAAGTAAGATCAATTTGATTAATAACCTCATTAATAAATATGTGTATTTTCAGTTTCAGCTATTGGCGAAATGAAAACTTTAGTTTCTGTGTTTCTGTATCATTTCAGTGCATCACTACTAGTGACTATAAACTTGAAACTGTTGTCCAGGTTAAGTGTAGTTTGTTCACCTGTAGTTGTGCAGCAGCCTGGATCATTTTGAGGCGCGTCTGGAGCGTGCAGGAGCTGGAGGCGTGTGCAGGACTGATGCTCTGCTGCATCCAGGTGAGCTCCTCCCAGAGATGTGACACCTGTCAACATGCATCACCATGGAGACAATGTTTAATACTCAAATGTCGATACAGTATATTGCTGTGCATATGTATAATATGAGTGTTTCAGGTCAAATTCATTTTAGAGAATCGGTTTTGGTGCAATGAACTGATTCAAATTAAATTGGATTTTAACGTTGACCTCCTTATCTTTAACAATGTAAAATAAGCGTAATATATTTGTCATATTTTATATTGCCATAAATCCTTTTGGGTTGCTTTTTTGATATATGTAAGATTTAAAACTTAAATTTGTAAACATATAAACTGTATATATATATATATATATATATATATATATATATATATATATATATATATATATATATATATATATATATATATATATATATACACACACTCACCTAAAGGATTTTTAGGAACACATACTAATACTGCGTTTGACCCCCTTTCGCCTTCAGAACTGACTTAATTCTATGTGGCATTGATTCAACAAGGTGCTGAAAGCATTCTTTAGAAATGTTGGCCCATATTGATAGGATAGCATCTTGCAGTTGATGGAGATTTGTGGGATGCACATCCAGGGCACGAAGCTCCCGTTCCACCACATCCCAAAGATGCTCTATTGGGTTGAGATCTGGTGACTGTGGGGGCCATTTTAGTTCAGTGAACTCATTGTCATGTTCAAGAAACCAATTTGAAATGATTGGAGCTTTGTGACGGTGCATTATCCTGCTGGAAGTAGCCATCAGAGGATGGGGACATGGTGGTCATAAAGGGATGGACATGGTCAGAAACAATGCTCAGGTAGGCCGTAGCATTTAAACGATGCCCAATTGGCACTAAGGGGCCTAAAGTGTGCCAAGAAAACATCCCCCACACCATTACACCACCACCAGCAGCCTGCACAGTGGTAACAAGGCATGATGGATCCATGTTCTCATTCTGTTTACGCCAAATTCTGACTCTACCATCTGAATGTCTCAACAGAAATCGAGACTCATCAGACCAGGCAACATTTTTCCAGTCTTCAACTGTCATATTTTGGTGAGCTCGTGCAAATTGTAGCCTCTTTTTCCTCTTTGTAGTGGAGATGAGTGGTACCCGGTGGGGTCTTCTGCTGTTGTAGCCCATCCGCCTCAAGGTTGTGCGTGTTGTGGCTTCACAAATGCTTTGCTGCATACCTCGGTTGCAACGAGTGGTTATTTAAGTCAAAGTTGCTCTTCTATCAGCTTGAATCAGTCGGTCCATTCTCCTCTGACCTCTAGCATCAACAAGGCATTTTCGCCCACAGGACTGCCGCATACTGGATGTTTTTCCCTTTTCACACCATTCTTTGTAAACCCTAGAAATGGTTGTGCGTGAAAATCCCAGTAACTGAGCAGATTGTGAAATACTCAGACCGGCCCGTCTGGCACCAACAACCATGTCATGCTCAAAATTGCTTAAATCACCTTTCTTTCCCATTCTGACATTCAGTTTGGAGTTCAGGAGATTGTCTTGACCAGGACCACACCCCTAAATGCATTGAAGCAACTGCCATGTGATTGGTTGATTAGATAATTTCATTAATGAGAAATTGAACAGGCGTTCCTAATAATCCTTTAGGTGAGTTTATATATACACACACACACACACACACACACACACACACACACACACACACACACACACACACACACACACACACACACACACACACACACACACACACACACACACACACACACACACACACACACACACACACACACACACACACACACACACACACACACACACACACACACACACACACACACACACACACACACACACACACAGCTACTTGAAAGTTTGTGAACCCCTTGCAAAAATCTGTGAAGATATAAATAATAATAACAACATAAATACAAAATTTTATACGATATTTTACATAAAAGATGTTTACACATAGTCCACAAGACAAGAAAATTGCTGAATTTATAAAAATGACTCTGTTCTAAAGTTTATGAACCCTAGATTATTAATACTGTGTCGTTCCCTGGATGATCCACGGCTGTTTTTGTGTTTTGTGATGGTTAACGCTTGTTTGTCCGGAGCAGATAAACTGACAAACGTTCTTCATAAAAATCCTCCAGCTCCGGCAAATTCTTCAGTTTCCCAGCATCTTCCGCATATTTGAACCCTTTCCAGCAGGGACTGTATGATTTTGAGATCCATCTTTTCACACTGAGGACGATTGAGGGACTCAAACACAACTATTAAAAAAGGTTCAAACATTCACTGATGCTCCAGAAGGAAACACGATGCATTAAGAGCCGGGGGGTGGAAACTTTTGAACAGGATGAAGATGTCCACATTTTTTTCATTTAGTACTGCCCTTTGGAAGCATAAGAAGATACTTACATGTTTCCCGGAAAAAAAATTAAGTACAATTTACCTTGATCTTCAAATTCAAAAATTTAAATCCCGGCTCATAATGCATCGTGTTTCCTTCTGGAGCATCAGTAAATGTTTCAAACTTTTTTAATAGTTGTGTTTGAGTCTCTCAATTGTCTTCAGTGTAAAAAGATGGATCTCAAAATCATGCAGTCACTGCTGGAAAGAGTTCAAATATGCAAAAGATGCTGTAAAACTGAAGAATTAAAGTTTGAGTCTCTCAATTCATGGATTATCCAGGGAACGACACACAGTATTAAAGGATTAGTTCACTTTTAAATAAACTAATAAGGTTTTGGATTAAAACATTCCAGGATTTTTCTCCATATAATGGACTTCAGTGGGCTTCAAACGGTTCAAGGTCCAAATGACAGTTTCAGTGCAGCTTCAAAGGGCTTTAAACGATACCAGACGATGAATAAGGGTCTTACCTAGCGAAATGATCAGTTTCTGCGAGAAACCGAGCAGTATTTATGCTATTATTTTACCTCTTATCAGACGAACGTGATCATCTCTGAGCTCAGCCATAACTTCCGCTAAGTGAGGTCAAAATACGAGCGTGTTCATAGGTCATAGGCTCATTCTATTGATCCGTGCAAACGCTAATGAGGTATCTATGTATACATCTATGACCACGCTCATATTTTGACCTCACTTAGCGGAAGTTATGGCTGAGCTCAGAGATGATCACGTTCGTGAAGGGTTCAATAAGACCCTTATTCCTCGTCTGGTATCGTTTAAAGCCCTTTGAAGCTGCACTGAAACTGTCATTTGGACCTTGAACCGTTTGGAGCCCATTGAAGTTCATTATATGGAGAAAAATCCTGGACTGTTTTCATCAAAAACCTTAATTTCTTTTCGACTGCAGAAAGAAAGACATGGACATCTTGGTTGACATGGGGATGAGTAAATTATCAGCAAAAGTTTATTTAAAAGTTAACTAATCCTTTAAAGGTACACAAACTTTTGAACAGGGTAATTCTTTATAAATTTAGACATTCTTTGTCTTTTGGACTATATGTAAACATATTTTATGTAAAATATCTGATTTAGAACAGTACTAAATAAAACATTTTGTATGATCTCTCTTATTTTCTTAAAATTATTCACAGATTCTGTAAGGGGTTCACAAACTTTCAAGCAGCACTGTATACATACATGAAAAAACATGAACAAAAACTAATCTAAGCTACAGGCAAGTCACCTCACCAAACCAGTACCATTACAAATGCTTTGATTATTTCAAGAAAGTTCAACAGAATAATCTGGCTGTGTCCGATACACTCCGTTACCTTTGTGAACCAAAGTAAATCCTGCGCGTGACAGCTGTACGAGTCGTCCACCTCAACGACAGGCAGCTGATCCTCTGAAGTCACCAGAACGTTTTCATCTTTATAAAATATACAGGCCAGATAAAGACCTCTACAGGGAGGAAGAGAGAGGCGTCATAGATAATGCAAGACATGCTGTGTTGAGATCGTTTAATAATGCAACAGCCATTTTCTGATGCTGTTTTCTCTCACCTTTTCAGATTTTTGACAAATTTGCTGGTGGGCTGGAAGAGATGCCTCAGACTTTTAGACACAGAGTGTTTCCTGGTGTTCGGCAGGGGTTTGCATTGTTCTAAACACACAGGGAGATCAGACATGAAATACAACACAGATATGCATGTAGAAGAGATCCAATCAGCTCCTCTCCAGTACAGAAACATGCAGTTTTAGCTTCCAGCTGAAATAATAAATCACTTACAGTTATTGCTTTTCAACTTTAACTTAAAGATTCAGAAGGTTGCAGATTAGACTCCCTAAATTAATATGAAGTGTATATAAAACACAGAGGGGAAAACATCTTTTGAAATAGAAATAAATACATATTTATATAAAGCCAAAAATAAGTTACAAGTATTCATAATAATTTAGATTATATTGCCAAACATTCATACCCCCCACAAAAAAAAGACAAACTGAAAAATCTTTAGTACCATACAATTAGCATTTTTTTGCAATTTGATATTAATTTTAAAACAATTAAGCACTTGTAGAGTACAATTTTGTTGCACAGATTGCAATTAATGCAGATTTTTAACAGAAAACAATGTGTGTGCATGATGATATTCGTGATTTGCATTATAATAATGAGAATTACATTATTTTTGCATTACAGTAAATATAAAATGTGTGTAAATGTCATGAAAATGTCACAATGCATTGTCACAATTTTTTTCCTTTTGATTTTGTGGGGAAAATATGGCTCATGTTTTACGTACCATTGTGGTCCTACAAAAAATGGCATCACGTCCAAAGTACCATGATAATACTATAGCACTTTTCTGTATATTTTTTGTTAGTGTAGCATCCAAAAGGAGTTTGTGGAGATAAATCTTCCAGTCTTTTTTAACTGACCCCAATTCAAGTGATTTAAAATCGGTGCACATCTTTATGCTGTGTGTGTGAATGTAAAGTATCTGCTTTGCTCAGACCAACAGAATAGCCACATATCACAGATGGGGAGGACCGTGTCTCTAAAGGCCCTTTTATTGTTTAATTAGAGTTTAATGATCAGACAGGAGCAAGCAGGCAGTGATTTCCTTATAGAGCATGTGATCACACGCGTGAGTGTGTTTTACTCCTACAGCCGAGTCAAATTTATCCCCCTTAACTCACGGTAAAATAAACCCTCAGCCCTGATGCACTAAAAACAACAAACAAGACCCCCGGAGTCGCACCCGGGAGACATGAGCACGCGAGCTCAGCCCCTCTGAAATATTAACTCAGCATTTGTTTTCAAGCGCTTAAATGTTTGTGGTCGCGGTCACTGTGGCTCGGTGTGAATGAGGAGGTTTTTCATTCAGGTCCAGAGTGAGTAAGTGAGTATTTACCGTGGCATGCGCAGTGACGGTGTGCCCCTTTAATTTGCCCCAGGAGCAGCTCTAACGCCTCTTTCAGACCCTGCTGGCGGGGGGGAAGCCCGTCCACCTCCCTCCAACCTGCAGAAACACAGAGAGGCATGAAAAACTGTGTGTGAGTGTGTGAAAACAACAGATGCATATGATTCAGTGAGATCGGCATGTTTAAAAAAAACAAGTCTCTGAACTTTTCAGAGGTTGAGGTTATACCAAACAAAAACTATGAGATTATGTAATGCGTGCGTGCTAATCTCACAGTAAATAATTCAGCGTTCGCCTTATATCCCTGCATCGAGCACGCACACACACACACACACACACACATACGGCACGGTAAACAGGATGATGTTCTGATGGTGTGTTGGTTGCAGGCCGGTTCCCGGGGAAGCAGGGAAAACATGGACGCTCTATTCCCGGAATGTCTAACACAGACCCTCTCTTCAGCCCGGCTAACCTCGCTGAGAGCGTGTGTGTGCGTGTGTGTTATGAAAGAGATAGAGCGAGGGGGATAAAGGACGCAAACAAGATGTAAATAAGAGAAATTGAGTGAAAATCATCTCTGAGTGCGCCCAAAAAGCGGCGTGTGTATGTGAGCGTGAATTGTAAAGGGAGACAACAAGTGTGTGTGTGTGTGTGTGTGTGTGTGTATGTGTGTGTTTGAGTTGGTGTATAAGAGCCGTTCTGTCTGCGACTTTACAGCCTCTCACAGACATGCAAATATTTCCAGAGGGAGTCGAAATGGAAAACACAAACACACACATTTAAATTAGCATGCTCAAAACACACACACACACTCAATGTAAAAAAGCCCTAAAATCTGTGAGAGAAAAGGACGGCTTGTCCTCACAATCATAAAAATGAGGACACAAATGAAGCCAGACGTAAACACACACACACACACACACACACACACACACACACACACACACACACACACACACACACACACACACACACACACACACACACACACACACACACAAACATAGATACAAAATCACACACATATACACACACACACACACACACGACAAGTCATGCAACTTCTTAGGAAGAAAAACGTGACTAACATCTGTTTGTTGTTGTTGAATGTGTATGTGTTAAGGGTGTGACGAGATATTGTGCCACAAGATTGCGCGAGATTATTGAGCTCCATCATGACGGAGTGTGAGGGTGAAGTTTACATTACGCCTCCACTGTCGTTTTGCTTTTTATAGAAATAAAACCAATTTAATTCAGGTGGATAATGGTCGAAGAAGACAGACAGGACTGTGCCGTGGTGACAGAAGCGTCAGATAAATGTCTTATCTTGTAAAATATGCTTTCAACACCACCGCTCCCTATTCACAGAGTACGCACGATCGCGAAATTGAAAGTGAAAGTAAACGAGAGCACTCATTCAAACGTGATTTCAATATGTTACCACTGTTTGAGGGCGGCTCCCTGCGCATTCGAATATCTCCCAATATGAAAACTATCTTAGGCTTGGCTGTGTAGTTGTAACCATCTCTTAGCTCAGTTTCATGCTTGAAGAAAAATGTTGTCTCTATTTGCACTTTGAAAACAATCTTGTCTTTTCTCGTTCTCGTGAACCCAATCTCGTGTCTGTCTCGTCACACCCTTAGTGTGTGTGTGTTTGTATACTCACTTGAGGGTGTAGCACAAGCAGGTTCAGATATCTGAGGTGAACTCCATCCCTTCATGTTATATGCTGATACCTGGACATAACAGCATGTGCCCTGTAAAAAGAGATAGATCTATGTTGTATTTAAAGGGGTCATGCATTAAGAAATCTAATTGTCCTTAATCTTTTGACAGGTAAAAGGTCAATGTACTAGAAAACATCCTGTAAGTTTCTGAACTTTAAACATCCTTGTTAGTCCAAAAACAGCTTTTATTGAAATCAAGCTCAGGAGACGACCCGTGTCAGATTTTGTTACATTATGAAGTAATGGTACAACAAAAGAGCGCCTCTGCAGAATCAGACAACGCCAGCTTCTTCATCATCACATCTTTGGCCCCACCCACTGGTGTGTTAGTGAGATGACGAGGAGAGAAGAGCGATACAGGATCACTGGACTAAATCATTTCCTTCCAAAGGATCCTAATGCTAGAAAGTGGCTATTTATTTTCAACTATCTGAATGTCTCAGTTGAGCATTTTTTATTTGTTTGGTACATTTTCGCTGTGGATTCTTTGGTAAATCAGTTGCAATTTCTCTCTCACCAAAACTCTAAACGCTGTTTACACTGCACAATGAATCTCTTATTTACATCGTGTTTGTACTGTTAGTTAGTCATGATGAAAGCATTTGTGAGTGTGCAGAAATCAAATCACAATAACAAGATCGCTGGATTCATCTATAACAAAAACTAAGCTAAATATATATTAAAAATACAAAAATACAAAAATATGACAAAGCACATAGCAAAATTACCAAAATTTTAACTATAAAAACCATATCCATAAAACTTAAATAGCACTGTTTTTCTTCACAATGTTCTCCACCTGAAACAACTTTGCTTTCCTCCTGACACAACCAAAGGAAATGAACATTAACCAATTATATATAACCAATATATATGAAATGTTTTGAAGAACATTCATGCAGCTCTTTTTCATTTTTAGAGCATAAAGTCCTCCAAAATAGACAATAAAGCACCACAATTGGCAACTCAAAATGCCTCAAACCAACCAATCATGAATAAAGTTTGAATATGCAGATGAGCAAATGAGATTTGAGAGCTATGGCCTGCTCCATCATAACTGGTTTATGCACTAAACTAAAAAATTTTTTAATTATCATATCTTGGCATTAATTTAGTAATATCAAAATAGTAATACAATTTTACGTTTCAGTAGTTCACAACCGTTGAAGGGCCCCGTGACTTTTTCAGGGATGGGAAAGGATGGAGGATAATGATTCTTAAAAAAATTTTGTACTCATAATTTATATCCTCACAAACAGTTTAGTGCTTGACATAACTAGAAAATGTAAATTCATTACAAGGAGTTTTATTCATTCACATGCCTTTTCCAGGTCTATAAATCACACTTTTAAAATTAAGCTTCCTAATACAAACAGGTTTTCCCAAAGCTGTTGTTGAGGGGTAAATAAAAAAAATATCTTCATGTTGTAGCTTATTTCAAAGTTTTATCTTACTATGTAAACCCTAATTGTTCAAAATAATTAATTAATTTGAGTAGGGTAAACAAATTAAACAAAGTAGCTCAATCAAATTAACTTTTATGAGTATTTAGAACTTTCTTTTTCTTTTGAGTTCACAAAACGGAGACATTTTATGTAATCTGAATTGTTTCATTGTTTTGAAGTTTATGAACTCGTTTTATTTAATTTACACAAACTTAAATTTGACAGAAACTGGGCTGGGATTTATATTTCCCAGCATGCTTTAAAAGGGAGAATAAATGCTAAAATTTGTGCAAGATTAATGTTAAGCATTTACTGAATTAGCTACATAGCCAAGTTTCCACTACTAAAATATTTAAGTTGAGATTACATGATTATTTTAAGTTAAATGTATGAATTAGCTTACTCAAATATTTCAAGTAAGAGAAATTTAAATGTACGAGTACAAAATAAATAAAAAATCTGCTAGTTCTGCCTACTTCAAAATTTTCGTTTTAGTAACTGATTACCAACATTTTTTTTAGTTTTGACAACTTATTCAGGTTTACAGTGTATTCTAAATAATTTTAAGTCATCTTGACTTGAGTTTGCCCCCTGGTTTAGAACCACTGCTTTATAAAACTCAAAGTGCGTTTCACAATGGAGCAGGTCGCAAATAACTTCAACTTCAGATCAGCTTCCCACACAAAGCTATCAAATGGCTTCAGAAAAAAAAAAAAAAGTTCACGAATTTTATGTTATAAAACTTTATGGTGCTTTTGAATTCTTTTTGAAGCTTGCCAGCTGTGGTAGTATTGTATGTAGTATGTTTTACTTCATATACTAACCGCTGTAAGTCCAGTGATGTCATACTGGAGTTGAGTCACGTCTTCAATGACCGTCTCACCCAGCGTTGGAGTAAATGAAGGAACGCTGCTCCAGCTCACTGAGACACACACACAAGTAAGCAGTCATTTAGAAGATGCACAGAAGGAGTTGCACTGACTAGTCTACTAGTCCTACCACCATGCCACATGGTCTGTGCTTACTAGTCATCGGATCATGTGACTTCAACAGTGCCTGTTCTATATAGCGAAACCAACTGTGACCTGGTGTATTTGTATATCGTTTGTTTTGTATGGCTACATATTTTTGTATACTGAAGTGCATTTCTAAGATGGCCTGAGTTTGTTTGAACCTATTAGGGACTATTAGGCAGAGGTGGGTAGAGTAGCCAAAATCTGTACTCAAGTAAAAGTACAAGTACTTACTGAAATATTTACTCAAGTAAAAGTAAAAGTAACAATCGTAATATTTACTTGAGTAAGAGTAAAAAAGTATTCGATGAGAAAACTACTCAAGTAGTTAGTTACTAGTTACTTTCGATCTGATTGATAAGAAGCGAAAACCCTGAATTTCAGGCTACTTGGAGAGCTTTCACACACCTCTTTGTAAAACTTTACAATAAGGTTGTATTAGTTAACATTAGTTAATGTATTAGTTAACATGAACTAACCATGAACAACACCTCTGTTCAGCATTAGTTAATCTTTGTCAACGTTAGTTCATAAAAATCCAGCTGTTCATGGTTTATTCATGTTAGTTCACAGTGCATTGACTAATGTTAACAATATTTTAATAATGCATTAGTAAATGTTTAAATTAACATAAAGATAAATAAGTGCTTTATAAGTGCAGTTCATTATTAGTTCATGTTAACTAATGTAAGCTAATGAACCTTATATATATATATAATATATATATGTGTGTGTGTGTGTGTGTGTGTGTGTGTGTGTGTGTGTGTGTGTGTGTGTGTGTGTGTGTGTGTGTGTGTGTGTGTGTGTGTGTGTGTGTGTGTGTGTGTGTGTGTGTGTGATTAATGGTTAAACAGTGTAAATTAATGGTGTGCTGGGCTAACTAGAGCTCTTCTTAAAACATACTTTGTTCTTATATTTGTATAAGTATATAGGCTATTCTTTAGGTAGGAATAAAATACAATACCGTTTTTATTTGTATGTATTTTCTACACTTCAGACAGGTGTCTGTCCGGATTTGTGTATAAATGCAAGACGTCACATTAGGCTATTCAATTTGTTTCGTTTTGTGAAGAAAAGGATATGTAAATGTGAAGATGTGAACGTTTGTTCGTGGACGTGTATTGTTTGGAGGATTCAAACGATTTATTGCTTGCACAAGAGCGCATATGAGGAAAACACTCGGACAGTGTGTGAAATAGTATTATAATAAGGGGAAATTTCCCATAGTTACCAAATGACCGTTAATAGTGTTCAAATATAGGCATCATTGTGACACTTACCGCTACATGTTCTTTTCAGGGTGGAATTCTTGTATGCTGAGAGATGTCAGTTCGTTTTGGTGCACACAACATGCATCGCATTATGAAACTATTCTTTTTGACATCTTGGAGTGAAAATATAGACTGAACTTGAGGCCACGGGCAATCTGCCTCCCGTAGCTCACACACATCTTCCTCTGCTTCGGCCATCATCTTCCGACTAAACGCGCGCTAATTATAAGCGGGTGATGCGTAGCAACCTCTCGCGAAGCAGCCTCTCCAACGTTTCGCGAGACTTGCGAAAGTCATATTCACTTATTTTAATATATATAACATAATTATTACCATTTGAAAGTAACGGAGGAACGCCACCGAATGTAACTAAGTAAAAGTACAGTTTTTTCACAAGAAATTTACTTGAGTAAGAGTAAAAGTACCCATCTTTAAATCTACTCTAAAAGTACAAGTTACCCAAAAAATGTACTCAAGTAAATGTAACGAAGTAAATGTAATTCGTTACTACCCACCTCTGCTATTAGGCTATTAGGGCCCTATTTCAACGATCTGATCACATGGTCTGAAGCTCATGGCGCAGGTGCACTTAGGTTGTGTCCGAATCCACTTTTGCTACGGAGCAAAAAATGGTCCAAAAGGTGTACCTAGTCTCTTAATGAGTCATGAGGGTGTTTTGGGCATAACATGCAATAAACCAATCATAGTCTCATCTCCCATTCCCTTTAAAAGCCAGCTGCACTTGCACCATGGCGGATTCGCTATTTACATGCGAGCGGAATATAGACACCCTCAACCTGACAAGTCAGTTTAAATACATGTGTGTATTGCCATGACTGGTTAAATAAGTAGCCAATTTCATTCGTCAATACTGCAAATAGGTAATTCTGATACATGCAATGACAATCCATTATGACATGTAGGCGATTTTATCTGTATGTACACAATAATAATCATTTACATTGTAATCATTTTATTTTTAATATTTAAAAAATGTTGTGTGCTGCTGCGCATCCCTGTGTGTGTAATAAGCAGTGTACGCGCGTTGTGCACCCATATAGGCGCATATTACTAACACACCCTTTAAAAACACAAAAAATACTGCACTATTGACTTTAGAGCAGGTTTTTGTTGGTCAATGGTGCAATTGTTTTCAGTTCCTCAAAATAGCAACGCGCCAACAATGCTCCTGAACACACCTGGTTTTCAGACCAGCACGCCCATGAGCACATAGATGGGGCGAGTGCATTTGCTATTTAAACAACTTGGTGCTGGACGTGAAAATAATAACTGCGTCAGGCTGAAACTAGCAAAAAACACTTGCATCGCATTGCACCGGGTGTATGATAGGCCCCTTAAACAAATCGAATGTCTGACAGAAACTACAATTGAGTGTGATAGGCCTGTTATTTTGACACACAGCACCGAGATTATTATCGTTAACTAACTAATGCTAAAAAAAAAAAATATGAAATACATTTCTGTTAATTTGAATTAAACTGAAATAAAAAAACGAATAAAAATGACAAAAGCACAACAAAATTACAAAAAAATCTATTATTTTGCTCCTCTTTTGTATGTGTCTGCTAAATGCATAAATGCACATGTAAAAATTAAACAAATTAAAATGAAAATATAACATTAAAAACCAATTGTAACGTGTGTAGTCAGTTTTGGTTTAATTTGAACTGTTTCCTGTGCTCGTTCCTAGTCATCGTTAGTTTCCTTGGTTGTTAATTAATTTACGCACCGGTTCTGTTTTCCGCTGATTACTCTCTGTCTGTATTTAAACCCTCAGTTCATTCAGTTCACTGTTCCATGTCGTCTATGTTGATTTGGTTGTTTAGCTACAATTATTATTATTCCTGTGTTTTAGATATTCCTTCGTCGTGTGCCCACTACAGTCAAGCATGACAGAAATTCTAAATATTTATAAAAACTAGTAGAATATAAATTAACACTGAAAAACCCTGGATAGCACTAGAAGTGTGAATCTGGCGATATAATTTGTGAGATTTTTCATTTCTCACCCGCATCTCACTCGGCTGTGTGGAACATATTCTCAAGCTGGCCGTCAAACCGCTGATGCTCACCAGCTATTTGATGAGTCAGTCGTGTGTGTTCATGTGTTTTGGTGTTATAATCTAAATCTTCCCTTTAACAGGATGAGTATGGGGTCACTCACCGCGGTATTTAGTAATAACAGCGGAGTTGTGGCAAAGAGGCTCTTGGAAGTAAACTCTGAGACTGGTGCTGCTGCTGACGGACAGATGAACGTCACTGGGAGGCTCAGGAGGACCTGAAAACAACACAAAGTCACTGAGTGTCATGACCAGCAGCTATAACCACAGGTGTGAGTGTATGTTACTCACTGGCGTGTGTGTATCCCGTCTGCATGCGCTTGTAGAGGCGGAGCTTCCATTCCCATGTTTTCAGCTGTCTCTCTCTGTTTGACTCCTCCCTCTCTACAGGCTCCTCCCCTGTGACCTGGGCAACCAGCTCTGCTATGCGATGCTCCGCCTCTTGCACCAGGGAGGCCAGGTGAGCCGCTCTGCCTTCAAGACTTAGAACTAGAGAATACATTAAAGAGATTTCATAAAAAATTACATTGCTGTAATGCAAAAAAAAAAAAAAAAAACACTATATTGCCAAAAGTATTGGGACGCCCCTCCAAATGACTGAATTCAGGTGTTCAATCACTTCACGGCCACAGGTGTATAAATCAAGCACTAGTGCAGACGCTTCTACACACATTAGTGAGAGAATGGGCCGCTCTCAGGAGCTCAGAGAACTCAAGCGTGGTACCGTGATCGGTTTCCACCTGTGCAATAAGTCCATTCGGGAAATTTTACTCACTACTAAATATTCCACACTCAACTGTTAGTGGTGTTATAACAAAGTGGAAGCAATTGGGAACAAAAGCCATGAAGTGTTAGGCCATGTAAAATCACAGAGCGGGGTCAGCACATGCTGAGGGTCACAGTGCGCAGAAGTCGCCAACTTTCTGCAGAGTCAATCGCTACAGACCTCCAAACTTCTGTGGCCTTCAGATGAGCTCAAGAACAGTGTGTAGAGCTTCATGGAATGGGTTTCCATGGCCGAGCAGCTCATCCAAGCCTTACATCACCAAGTGCAATGCAAAGCGTGGGATGCAGTGGGGTAAAGCACGCCACCACTGGACTCTAGAGCAGTGGAGACGTGTTCTCTGGAGTGACCAATCACGCTTCTCTGTCTGGCAATCCCATGGATGAGTCTGGGTTTGGAGAACGGGACTTGCCTGACTGCATTGAGCCAAGTGCAAAGTTTGGTGGAGGGGGGATTGTGGTGTGGGGTTGTTTTTCAGGGGTTGGGCTTGGCCCCTTAGTTCCAGTGAAAGGAACTCTTAATGCTTCAGCAAACCAAGACATTTTGGACAATTTCATGCTCCCAACTTTGTGGGAACAGTTTGGGGACGGCCCCTTCCTGTCCCAACATGACTGCACCAGTGCACAAAGCGTCGGCCCATAAAGACATGGATGAGAGAGTTTGGTGTGGAGGAACTGGACTGGCCTGCACAGAGTCTTGACCTCGACCTGATAGAACACCTTTGGGATTAATTAGAGCGGAGACTCTCGTCCAACATCAGTGCCTGATCTCACAAATGTGCTTCTAGAAGAATGGTCAAAAATTCCCATAAACACACTCCTAAACCTTGAGGAAAGCCTTCCCAGAAGAGTTGAAGCTGTTAGAGCTGCAATGGGTGGGCCAACTCCACATTAAACCCTACGGATTAACAATGGGATGTCATTCAAGTTCATGTGCATGCAAAGGCCGGTGTCCCAAAACTTTTGCAATATAGTGTATAACAATAATAAGCATAAATTCAGTATATGTTTTGATCTTTGGTGTTGCATACCATATCACATTGCTGTTGCCGCTGTTTGATTGAAGCAGTAAGCCACTACTGCTTTATTGTAATGTATAGCATGTGGCAAACATCTGTAGATGTATGGTTTATGATTCATAAAGTGGGGCTCGTGCTGCATGCGTTTGATCGCAGTAAGTGTGTACTCACAGTGGGGACTCTCTTTGGCCCCGGCTCTCAGCAGAAGTTTGGCCATTGGGACGTTGTTGGTCATGATGGCGATATCGAGTGGCAGCAGTCCTTCACTGTTGGGTGTGTTTAAGTCCAGCTCCTCCAGACTGAAGGTGCTGAACAGAGACTCCACGACATCCAGCTCCTGATGCTCCACGGCTTCAAACAGAGCCTCGTTACCCTGGAACTAGACATGCATGCATAGATTTAGTATCTCACACACATAGAAAATGCAGGAAACACATCCAAGCATGCTGTTAAACTGCAAACACACATTTTTGCCAAGGGTTTTGAGTTGCATTATGGTTCTTTGAGGGTTAAAAAAGGTATTGGTGTTTTATTATAGGTTCTTCAGTATTGGTTTCTAGGCTCTATGTTTGTTGTATCTTCTCAAATGGCGAAATCAAATGCAGTTGGTTGCTTTATATGTCAGTCAAACAAGCTGAAATGTCAATATTTAATAGTTATGTGAGACTAATTTGGTTTCTGCTATTGCATAGTTCTTGTTTAAAGGGACAGTTCACCCAAAAATGAAAATTCAAACTGCGTAGGAGACTGATACAGACGAGAGGAAATTGTTGAATAAAGGAGTTATTTTTGTTTGTAGTCTCGTCGCTTCATAACTTTAAGGTTGAACCACTGGAGTCACATGGACTATTTTAACCATGTCTTTACTACCTTTCTAGGCCTTGAAAGTGGTCATTCAATTGCTGTCTATGGAGGGGTCAGAGAGCTCTCGGATTTCATCAAAAATAAACTCACCTAAAGGATTATTAGGAACACCTGTTCAATTTCCCATTAATGCAATTATCTAATCAACCAATCACATGGCAGTTGCTTCAATGCATTTAGGGGTGTGGTCCTGGTCAAGACAATCTCCTGAACTCCAAACTGAATGTCAGAATGGGAAAGAAAGGTGATTTAAGCAATTTTGAGCGTGGCATGGTTGTTGGTGCCAGACGGGCCGGTCTGAGTATTTCACAATCTGCTCAGTTACTGGGATTTTCACGCACAATCATTTCTAGGGTTTACAAAGAATGGTGTGAAAAGGGAAAAACGTCCAGTATGCGGCAGTCCTGTGGGCGAAAATGCCTTGTTGATGCTAGAGGTCAGAGGAGAATGGGCCGACTGATTCAAGCTGATAGAAGAGCAACTTTGACTGAAATAACCACTCGTTGCAAGCGAGGTATGCAGCAAAGCATTTGTGAAGCCACAACACGCACAACCTTGAGGCGGATGGGCTACAACAGCAGAAGACCCCACCGGGTACCACTCATCTCCACTACAAATAGGAAAAAGAGGCTACAATTTGCACGAGCTCACCAAAATTGGACAGTTGAAGACTGGAAAAATGTTGCCTGGTCTGATGAGTCTCGATTTCTGTTGAGACATTCAGATGGTAGAGTCAGAATTTGGCGTAAACAGAATGAGAACATGGATCCATCATGCCTTGTTACCACTGTGCAGGCTGGTGGTGGTGGTGTAATGGTGTGGGGGATGTTTTCTTGGCACACTTTAGGCCCCTTAGTGCCAATTGGGAATCGTTTAAATGCCAAGGCCTACCTGAGCATTGTTTCTGACCATGTCCATCCCTTTATGACCAGCATGTCCCCATCCTCTGATGGCTACTTCCAGCAGGATAATGCACCATGTCACAAAGCTCGAATCATTTCAAATTGGTTTCTTGAACATGACAATGAGTTCACTGAACTAAAATGGCCCCCACAGTCACCAGATCTCAACCCAATAGAGCATCTTTGGGATGTGGTGGAACGGGAGCTTCGTGCCCTGGATGTGCATCCCACAAATCTCCATCAACTGCAAGATGCTATCCTATCAATATGGGCCAACATTTCAAAAGAATGCTTTCAGCACCTTGTTGAATCAATGCCACATAGAATTAAGGCAGTTCTGAAGGCGAAAGGGGGTCAAACACAGTATTAGTATGTGTTCCTAATAATCCTTTAGGTGAGTGTATCTTAATTTGTGTTCTGAAGATGAATGATGGACTTACAGGTTTGGAACGGCATGAGGGTGAGGAATTAATGACAGAATTTTTGACACACATTTTTGGGTGAACTATCCCTTTAAGTGTTTGCATCATACCATGGTGGTTTTATGTGAATGGTCCTTGTCCGACTGGCCTGGGAGTGCCGTTTCGTCCAGAACCAGGTTCGTCGTGCGAAACTTTCCAGACAGGTTTCTGTAGAGGCGTCGTGCAGCACTCGGAGGAGACGAACATGACGTGCTGGAGTATTTACGTGGAATCAAAGGATGGGGCTCAGGAATCTGTTGAGTCATTTTGGATTCGGCCCTGAAAAAAGAAATTACAGGGAATAAAGAGAGATGCTATGAGAACACACACACAAAAAACATTCATTGTTAAAGGGTAAATACTTGCATACTTATAAAAACAGGCTTTTTTAATTTTAAACACAAACTAACAATGATAAATAATTCTAAAACATCTTGGTTAATTTCAACATTTACTAACACAAAATCAAAAGTTGTATCTGTTAATATTATTTAACGGACCTGAGCTAATTTGAACTAACAATAAACAGCTGTATTTTATTAAGTAATGTTAAAGAGATAGTTCACCCAAAAATGAAAATTAGCCCATGATTTACTCACCCTCAAGCCATCCTAGGTGTATATGACATTTATATGACAGTTATATAAAACAATGTCCGGGCTCTTCCAAGCTTTATAATGGCAGCCCAAAATTTTAAGCCCAAAAAAGTGCATCCATCCATTAAAAAAGTGCTCCACACGGAAGGCCTTCAGAAGTGAATCGATGGGTTTGTGTAAGAAAAATATCCATATTTAACATGTTATAAAGTAAAATATCTAGCTTCTGGTGGACCGCCTTCCATATTCAACTTACGCATAAAGTGTAACGTCTCTCGCATTTCAAAACGCTTACGTCCGACGTCATACATCACGCCAGTTACGTTTTTTTTGTAAGTTGAATACAGAAGGCGGTCAAGGACATTTTTTAATATAACTCTGATTGTATTCGTCTGAAAGAAGAATGTCATTTACACCAAGGATGGCTTGAGGGTGAGTAAATCATGGGCTAATTTTCATTTTTGGGTGAACTATCCCTTTAAGCAAAGATGAAAAAAGAATGAATTGCGCATTAGTTACTTTGAGTTAATGGCTGCATTAACTTACTTTAACTAATGGGTCATTATTGTAATGGATCATCCTCAAAACAAGATAAATTTATGTGAGAAGCAAAATTAATGTAAGATAATAAGACGTTTATTTGATCCCTTAAAATCTTACTTGCAACAAATCTTTCTTGTTTTAGAATATAGCAAACTATAGTTGAACTATATTAGAATCCACACTTAATATCATTCTGATTATTCAAAGAGCATGTTAGTCTGTCGCTTTAAATGCTTGAGCTTGTTTAGCAGGATTGATTCTGACCAATGGTTTTATTGGTTATAGGCTGAATAAAATCGGCCTGAAAGTGATTCCAATGATATCGTTTCTCTGCGCCGTTAACGTTATAGCTGTAGTGTGAACTCTGCTATTTTTTTATATTGACTATAAAACTATATCTTTATCGTTATAGTTATTGTCTTTACTGTGAACGGGCCTTAAAGGAATCGCTCACCCAAAAATGAAAATTCTGTCATCATTTACTCACCCTCAATTTGTTCCACACCTGTATACATTTTGTTCTGCTGTACACAAAGAAAGACATTTGGAAGAATGTAGGAAAGATACTGTAAGAAAAAATACTATAGTAGTCAATGGGGCCCTGAGATCTGCTTGGTTACAAACTTGAGGGTGAGTAAATGATGACAGAATTTTCATTTTTGGGTGAACTATCCCTTTTAAGACTGGTAGGTACTAAAAGTAAAATTAAGAATCAATTACTGAAAAACTCATATTGACTGACCGCTGATATAACTATTGGGGAACGACATGTTCACCCTGACATCAAGATTCATTCAGAGGGGCTTCAGATTTGGAAACAGAACAAAGGGCTCCGAGAACTACAACTGTCACAAATGTTCTCGTATTAGGACGGACCATTGTCCGCGTCGGATGCAGGCGGCCAGAAACAGGCGAACACCTCCGAGTGCTCTGATAATAACGTGGTTATTTTAACGGGCAGGTATGTGCTGTGTGCAGATAAAAGTGGGTATATTTGTGGCAGGCCGGATCAGTTTCAAAGGCGGCTGATCTCCGGGCTTAAAGTTTCTCCTCTTGTGCTGAACACACGGGCTGCCGAGCGAACGGCGCGCGCACTCACATGAAAGACTAGCAGATGAAAGAACGAGGGATAAAGAGAGAAAGACAAAAGAAACAGGGACACCACATGTTAACACAGCCGTCTCAGCACCCCATCAGACGAATAGTGATAGAATAGAACAGACACACACACAGACACACACACACACACACAGTTTCCCACCACACAATTACTGTGAGGTCCAAACGTCTGAGACCACACTGAGAATCCGGGATTCCAAAGCATATTTAAACCTGGAAATTAGCTAATTTTCAGACATTTGAAACATTTACAACAGAGAAACATTTGGGATTGTGCTGTATTTCTATGTACTAATCACATGTAGGTAAAATCAGGTTTTCTGCTTTGAACATCTCAAATTTAGCTGGAGAACATGATCGTCAGGTTTTGTTTATGTAGCTTCAGAGCAAAAGTCTGTTGATTTTTTAATTTAACATCCTTTTGTAATTAAAAAGGACTTATTTACATGTGCACACAAACACACACACACACACAGTCAAGTTGGGGGCAAAAGTGCTCAAATATCTGGGGATTGTGCCTGGCATCACATCAAAAGGCAAAGCAAAATTTAGCACACAAATACGAGCACATTTAACACGTCCAGTAAGTCAAGGCTAAATGAGAATAGGCCATAGTATGGAAAATTTTGTGAGTAATGCCTCCGTCTAAGAATAATAGCCATTGAGAACAGTAGGCGCATATAAACACATGCAATCCCGCACACATGTGCATGTGTTGAGCTCACTGATGGTAAGAGATTACTCTTTACCGTTTCCCCGAACACATGTTCACATTTACCTCCGAGATCAAACTCTACCCGATATGACTGCTAATGTGCCCGCTACATTATCTGCTGTGTTTCACGTGAAACAATGATAAAGGCTGGAGGGGTCGTGCGAACTGTTTCTGTCACTCCTTTTAGATCTGATGTTGCTATACAGAAAATAAATGACAACTTCAACATTCTGTTCCCGGGCGTATTCTGCACAATTCATCAGTGCACTTGTTGATGTTAACTATGTTAACTAATAGTCAAACCAAAAGTAAATGTCATGAGACGCAGACTGGAATTCACACTGACTTTGAATGTGAGTTTTAGATAACAGTCAGACGGATAAACAGAACTGACAGCAACAGTCGTTCATTTGATTTATGACATTTGCAATGTATCATGGGATGGACAAATGTTTTCAAAATTTCAAATACCTTTTGCTAAAAATAAAATGTTTGTTTGAACTCATTGAACTTCATTAGAATTCACTGGAGTTTGAACGGAAAGGATAAAATGTTCTTGCATAAAAAGGTAATATGTTGTCTCTTTTGGCAACAGAAAAATGTATGACTACAGATTATGTATATTTAAACAAGAAAAAATACTAGGGGTGTAACGGTACACGCATTCGTACCGAACCGTTTCGGTACAGGGCTTCCGGTACGGTGTACGCGTGTACCGAACGGTTCCGAATTAACAGTAGCCGCGTTTCCATTACCCTTCAAATTGCGCAAATTTAAATTGAAAATTGAAAATACGCCTAACGGAAACGTGTCAATTTCGCAAAAAATCCCATATAAATCGCTAAAAAGTTTTTACACTCGCATGAGGTGGTTTTTCAGGCAATTCGAAAAAGGACATTTTCGCAAAACTGCAATGGAAACCTGCCGTATGTATGTCGGACAGAAGACGAGACAGAGTTCTTTATTAAACTCATGAAAGACAATAGAATTACAGGAACACTGGATTCTAAACAACAAAGAAATGCCACTAATTATCATGAAGACCTTGAAGCAGATATGAGGGAGAAACACCCAAACACACCTCATACGTGCCGCTCAAGTATAAAGTGCTTTCCTTGCCATTAATGCTTGCATAACACGCATGTCTCCTTCCATTTAAAAATAATAACTAGTGCGGTGGATGGGATATACATAAACCTAAAAACATTTGTGGCATCATTTTTGGAATGACTTTTAGTCGCATAACATCAGGAATTTAGGAATTTTAGTCGCATAACATCAGTTCATATCGCAGTAGCTTTTTATCGACATTTAGAAAATCTAGCAAAAGTTTTGCATAAATCTGTAATGGAAACGCGGCTCCTAACTGTCTTTAACAGTCGGCTTGTTTTAAGCGCGGAACACACTTCAATCCTAGTTCCCACTCGAGCATATGAAGTATTCAGTCCATTTTATCACGAAATTCAAACGATAAATGCGTCTTTAATGTGACGTGACGGATCACTGTATAGGCGCTTCAGTTCAAGCGATCGCGCGGTGTGCGAGTGAACGTGATCATAACTTCCTAAAGAATAAACATGAATTAATATCTTAAAGGGGCACTTACTTCAGCGCTGAGAAGATGAATGTGTATTTAAACTGGGTCATTTATATAGTAGAAATGTGACATTATTTTTGAATTTGGTGCCTTCTATACTGAGAAAAGACAGAAAATGTATTTTTGTCTCATGTGGATGAAAGACAACAACTCCCAGAATGCACTTGCTTCGCTGCCCTATGAGGCCACTTCCAAAGCCACGGCTACTGGTTATCACTTGCCCACCGCGGCACCGCCCCAACGTCATTTTGATATTCATAGTAATAAAATTATTTTGTTCAGTTAGAGAATAGACACTGCAATTAAAAACTGAACGTGTCTTTTCAATAACGTGTGAGTGAGCCGAACGAAAGTCACGTCACAGACGCAGCAGGAGTCAGATTTCATTCATCACGAGAGAAGAGCTGAGCAGAGCGGCAGTGTCCAGTCTGAGGCGTTATCAGATCGCATGTGGAAGCTAAACGTTCATAGGAATTCATTGAAAAGTTGAAACACTCACTTTGCTCACATTCTGTGAGTGAGATCCTCCCCTGTGGGCGAGTTGAAAACATGCGGAATTAACTCCTGTAGTCTCTAGCCTCTGGCCAAAAATCCTCAGATGACACAAAATGACGATATTTGCGTCATTTGAGGATTTTTTTCCAGAAATGAAAGGCATAATTCTCTCGTCTCAGGGGGACATGAGGGGGGAAAGTACCAAAATTCGAATATACTACAGGGTTTCTACTGATACAAAGCTTAAAGGGGTGGTTACGTGTTTTTTTTCTTGGCTTGGTTGTGTTTATGGGGCGCAGTATAACATGTCTTAATACTTCTTTTTTTTTAAAACGCCATATTTTTCTTATATTTTACCTTTATTCCACACCGCTGTCTCCACTGTCCTTTGAACGGCTTGTTTGCTTCCTGCTTCTGTGAAGCCCATCCCTCCGAAAAACGCAATGGTCTTAGATTGGTTAGATGGCCAGATGTAGTTTGTCGTTCTGCAACAGCTCTCTCTCTTTCGTAATGACGGCGACGTGGCCTCGCCCACTTTTTTTGCGTGTTCGCGTGGGCAGTGTTTATGTTAATAGCAGGTGTTTATGATGTCACCAACCCGGGAAGAAGCTTGTTGTAGTCCAAACCGGCCGTTTTTGTAGGCAATAAACTGCCATAACTTTAAAAGACAATATCTCCGTTTGCATTGAACTTTCAGCGCTGTAACTTTGCAGATACTGTTTATGCTCAAGCAGCAACACTACACACTAACTAAAGTTACAAAAGTGAAATCGCATGCAACCACCCCTTTAATGATAAATCACTGAAGTAACCCTTTAAGGTATGTTGAGGATACATTACAAACTTACTGAAACGTATCATATGTGGTGTAATCGCTCAATCAATGTTTCAACTGCGGAAAGACGTCAATAAAACAGCTTGTAATGTCACGTAGCATCACATTTACCTCAGAAGTCATTCAGTGTCCACAGCTGTTAGTTCACTAGAGAGATGAACTCTTTCACTAAATATTATATTAGCCTATATATATTAATGATATCCTACTTAACCTGTTAGTGATGTCTTGATTATTTAATGTATGTTTAAATAAACGTGTCATGAAAATGAAAGACACTGTATAAATGATTATATTCCAAAAACGAATTGGAGCAAAAATATAATTTTATAATTAGATTTAGAGGTCAATGCAAAACCTGCCTAATGAGAAGTTTACATGTTTGCGTACAATACGTTATTTGAGTGTTGATTATTATATCTAAAAATAAATAGCAGCTGATTTTAGGCTAATAGTTTGGGCTCTGTCCTTTAATATAATAGTAATGTGTAAGTAAGGGCTCCCTATATAGTTTACAGCATTATCTGTAAGAAACTTTTAGTTAGAATTGAATAAATTTAAGGACAGACACATTTTTTTCTGTACACCACTGTTTAAAGAAAATAATAAAAAGCTATATTGTAAAACTGCTGTACCGAACCGTGACTTCAAAACCAAGTACGTACCGAACCATCAGTTTTGTGTACCGTTAAACCCCTACAAATACTACATGATTATCAGTAGGTTATTTAACATTTAATTTAGAAATCTGGGGGAAAATTTGAATCTAAATGTGGCTCTTCTACATTATGAGGCACTAATGAAATTATCGCAATTACAAAATGACAGCTTGCAGATTCTACTCATTGTATTAAATTAATATTGTCTATTAAAGAACAAAGAAAGTGCATCAGGTAAATAATAAAAAGGCATATCAAACGGAACAAACGCGCAGACGTTGTTACCTAAACAACTTTTGAGTAGGGGTGCACCGATCCGATATTAGGATCGGATATCGGCCGCGATACTGACAAAATAGCTGGATCGGGGATCGGAAAAATGAACAGATCCACAAGCCGATCCAGGTGTTTTTTTCCGTCGCAGCAGAACCTACGTCATTCGTCAGCTTGCGCATGCTAGAAGGGAGCGAGCCAGAGAGTCGGCTGTGTGGAGGAGATATTTCACGCTTGCCACGCCAACTAGTTCGTCGCTGTTTCGAGGGTATTACTGCAAAGTCAGGGTCTTTCCTGCATTGACATTTTTTTGACGGCCAAAGCCTAATTTGATGAGTTATTGTGATTTACGAGTGATGTAGAACAGATGCTGCGCTTGTGACTGAGTGACAGAGAGACCGATCTGAGAGCTCCTCCCCCGCGCGCGCTCTCTGGGTCTTCAAAATAATCAGTGTTCGCTCTCATATTTCACATATTAATCCAAATCAAAAGCTCGGAAGACCGAAACCATGTTGCACGTGACACATTCGGACAATTTTGTCCTTGAATTATCACTGGGTGTGAATTGCGCTCAAAAAACATTGACTCTTCTCTGACCAGCTGACATAAAGCATACTTTCAATAAGCGGGAGACAAATTATATCCAGTTATGAAGTGTTTTCTGTGTGTTGACATCTTTCGCGATGTTCTAACAGACGGGATTCGCACACAACGCATCTGCTAATGTCCGATTCGTGACCTAATGACTCCTTTGAACCGAATCATTTTAACGACTGGCCAGAACAACTGATCTGTCCAACACTGAACTCATGAACTCAGTTTATTAATTTACTCAGAACGCAACTGAAATGAGAACACAAGTGTGCTTACCCATTTTAGCAAGAGTGGGTAGTAAGAATTATTTTTAATTATCAACAGTATTTCATCTTATTTCTGTTGACAATGTGTAGTAAAATAAATAGGCCTAGCCTACAATCATTTAATCTGGAGTGAGGTGAAACCAGAACAAAGTTGTTATTAGCTAGCTGAAAATTTTTATTAAATTGCATATGGTAGAAAATTAGACTATTTGTTAATTTGTAATGCTACTTTTTAATATTGATATGATTATATACCAAAACAATTATCTGTAGTGTAAAAAATGTTTGGTAACTGTCAGATTACTATTGTATGTTTGACCAATACACTGTTTTTTGTTTCCACTGCTACATTTTATTTATTTAAAGAAGTTAGATTACATTCTATTTTAGATTTGAATGCACAATTGTTTTTTAAATAAATAAGAATTCAACACCTTACATACATCTGTTATTTTGTCTTAGTTATGTTTAGTTAGTAAAGTCTGGTGCCTTTAGTCTCTTCAAGGAAGGTATAAGGTGGAAGATATACAGTTTATTATTAATTCAACAATATATCGGATCGGTATCGGGTATCGACAGATACACAAAGCCCAGGCATCGGTATCGGTATCGGGACTGAAAAAGTCGGATCGGTGCACCCCTACTTTTGAGTTCCCTTATTGTATAATCATGAATTCAACAGACATTTTCTCGTTATCCTAATGATAAAGTATACATTTAGAGATTCATTTTTGATCCTAATCAACTGCAAAATGATGCCGAGATGGATTTCACGTGAATACATGAGATGCACGACTGCAACAGACGCAACGCTAACAATGCGCGGATGTGTACGAGAAACACCAATCCGGCTGATTCTCTCACGTCCTCATCAATCAAACGAAACTCTTGACATTTGGAATGTTTTACGACAAATGCGCAAAGAGCGGGCGACGTCTCTCTTTCTTTTAGAATAGTTGGTTATAACAGACGGAAAGGGGGCAGAGGGACTCCTCTACAAGGGTTATATGCGGCTGCGAGAAGCAGAGTCGGAAATTTGATTCTTGGCACCAGACAGACTGCAGTCCGACCAGCCAAAATTTGGAGGGGGAGTGTGTGTGACAGTAAGCAACAGGAGGGGGGCAGCGAGGACAGTATTACCGATTAGTGTGTGTGTGTTACTAGGGTCAACAGAACCCCTCTCTCTCTCTTTCTCTCTCTTGTGTACTTCAGGCCTAGTGGAGCCAGTCTAACCCTTCGACCTCTCACACACACAATGGGGAATCAAAGCTAATCAGTTGATTCCCTCCCCGTTTGAAAGACACGCAGACAGGTTTGCATGTCACCACAGAGATCTTCAGCACGCAAACGCTCATCACCAATCACAAGTCAGCTAGGGATCTCACAAGAACGTGTCACATTTCACCTTAAAAGTCAAGAAATTAGTATATTGTATTCTGCATAAAGTACATTTTTAACAAGTGCCTTTTATTTTAAGCCACCAAATATTCTCATTACTATTTGTTTGACTTTTCTCAGCAGTGAATCTCATAATAAATTCAGGTGAATAGGCTGTTAACTATTAGACATCACCAAAAATTCCCTAGTTGATTTACCACAGTACATCAAGACAGCTGTTTCTCTTTTCTGAAATATTTAAAATATGCAAATGATGCATTCGTCTAATTTGCATACATTTTGAGAGCAGAAATCTCAACATTTTGAAATAAATCATTGAGAAACAGCCTTTTAAACACTGCAAAAATAGCTTTTCTTACGTAGTATTTTTGTCTTGTTTTCAGTCCAAATATTTTCCAGTCCAAATGTTTTCGGTCCAAAATTCAGTACAAAATAATCTGCCAATGGGGTAAGCAAAATAATCTTGTTTTCTGTTTGAATTAAGATTATTTTGCTTACCCCATTGGCAGATTATTTTGCTTATTTTAAGAAAAAACTCCCTTAATTTTGAGTTATTATCCCCCAAAATAAGACCAAAACTTTTGCTTGTCTAGTAAATGCTTCTTAATGTAAGATTTTTTAGATATTTGGACTGAAAACAAGACGAAAATACTAAGTAAGAAAGGCATTTTTTACAGTGAAGATATGCATTGTAATTGAAATCTACACATGCAAACAGATTAAATGTCATGAAAATCTATCAGTAGTCGGAAAGACAAGTTGCGAAAGTAAAATAGCATTGACCAGTGCATGAAAAGACATGCTTGTTAAATGTAAATAATATATTGTTTTATCCCAATTAGACTTTTTTGCATTACAGCAATAAAAAAAAATCTTAATGATCCAAAAGTAGGTTTAATTTTCATTATGTGAAATATAATTTCTTTCGTTTGATTTTGGGGTGAAATGTGGGAGATTCACCCACGCATGCACACGTCGCTTCGACAGCTTTAGAACGGGAGCGAGTTTGTTTATCGGAGTAAAGCCGCGCAGTCTTTTCCCGTCACGCGTACGTCTGCATGATTGCGTGTTTCGTTTGCGTTATAATCCTGTCAGATTAAGAGATGAGACGCGGGAGTATTTGTGTGCATGCGGCGGTATGCGGGTGTGTTGTCGCAGTAGTAGTCGCTCCCCTGTGAGAGTGTTTGCTGTGTCGAGTTCAACTGCCCGCCACCTGTTCGCCCCCCCACCCCAGGGGGCAAATCTCTCTAATTCTGATGAGCAGAGACAGAAGACCGTCGCCATGGGGATGTTCTGCAGGGGGACGAGAAGCGCATGTGAGCACGGGATCAATCAATGTATGAATGCGTGTGCGCGGATGTGTCTTTGTGCAACGGCTCCGTACGTGTGTGTGTGACGTTAGGCCAGTCTAAGAGGCACTGGCGACAGACAGCTCGGCGTGCAGGAGGTGACAGGGAGTCTGCGTGAGTCTCTGCACGGTCCCAAAAACAGGGGGGCCCAGCCCTCATCGTGCCCAGCCAGGGTGGCTACATCCTGGGGACAGGCCGCCCAGAGACTCCCCGGAGTTATATGCGTCTCTGGAGCCCGGCTTCCAATTTGCCATATGCCACGACCCAGATGCGGCCTTCTCGTGCACAAAGAAAAGCACATAAACTTAAAAAGGAAATAAAAAGTTTTACAAAAAGAGTCCATTTAAGTGCCTTTTAAGGTCATCTGAACATGCAGTATTATGGGACAGCTCTGTATAAAAAGTTGGATATATATAAGACTGTTGTATATAATATCCAACTTTTTATACAGAGCTGTCCCATAATACTGCATGTTCAGATGACCTTAAAAGACTCTTTTTGCATGAATTTTAATTTTTATCATAAAATGTATATATATTTATATATAAGAATGTCTCTGCATTATACTTATAAACTAAAGCAAATCTCAATTACTTGATTTTTTATATCATTACAAAAATGCAGGGCTCCAAACTAACTTTTTTCACTAGGAGCACAGTGGCGTAAATCAACATGCTAACCAAATCTACTAATTTCCACTGTATTACTAATAGGGATCGGTATCGTTAAGGTTTTAATGGTATTACTACTCTTACCGATACTGCTTATCGAGCCGGTACTCTAACAGTATTCTTATCGGTTCTTTTTATTATACTTTATTTTTTTTTTTTATTTAAAAAAACATAATTAAGAACATAATTAACATGGCTTTATAATCTGAAAAGTAAAATATCTATAGCAAAAGAAACCGCAAAGTTTGAACAAAAAAATAAAACATCTATTTGTAAATGGACCAGTGTGCAGGCATTCGGAAGGTCTGCTAACATTAATATTACAGTAAAGAACAAACCTACAAAGAAATCTGATAAAGTAATGAAATGTAAAATAACACTGCATAGTTTTCACTGTATAAATTGATAGATTAATGCTTATAAAAGCTAAAGTTATTAATTCAAGAGATGTGAATATTTTCTATTTGCCTTTTGTTCGATTCGAATGAATGGCTCAATCGTCAGCAGGTTTATTAGACGCTGCCCCTTTAAGACCGATCGAATGTAGAACTAATAATATCATATTCTCCTATTTCTCCAAACTATTTACGCCCATTTAAGATATAAACTGTTAAAATAACTACTCTCCAATCCGGCTATTTGTTGTTTATTTGATGGTTTAGACGCGCACACGAAGCCTAAAATATTAAGTGCAAGTCGTCCATTTCACAGCACATAAGCCACGTTGAAGTTGGAAACAGCGTCTCTTGCGCGGATTATTGTGCATTTAATAGCTCTTTATTATCAAACACATCCCGCAGTTTAGCAACAGTAGAGACTGCAGTTTACAACAATCACTGAATCTGACGTTTAGTTTAGGTTTAGGGAGAAATGACAGCGGCTGTGAAGGGAAGATGAGCTCGACTGAACACGGCTATAGGAATAGTTTTACCTCATACCATCTTTTTATAATTCTTGGAAGCCAAAATCGAAAATAAGATTAGATTAATATCACAGCACATCCCTAAAGTTTAAGCAGACTTAACTTGTGTTTAGTTCTTGGCCATCGTCACTCATTAAAGCTGACTGTGGAGTTGTGTTTGCTGTAGCTCCACGTGAGAGAGCTCGCTCGCTTTCTCTCTCTTCTGGATTGCGAATGGCAAAAATGCATCACGGACAAATGGTTTAATATTCTCTCATATAGAAACGGCTGGCAAAGATAGAATTTGCCAGACATAACGTCTATCAATTATAATTAGTAAGTGTATTTTCTTAATTTCTCCAGTACCGACAGCTGGCAAATTTACTGGTCGCACATGTGCGACTGGATGTAAAATTCAGTCGCACACTCTCAAATTTTAGTCGCAAAATGCGACCATTTAGTCGCACTCTGGAGCCCTGAAATGTAAACTATATTATTGCACAGATCGAGTCTGCTAAATGACTATAAGGCATGAAGATATTAGGATATCATATCACATTAACGTGACGATTTAGCTGTTTTGAAACAATCGTGAAAGTGCTAAAGAAATAACTTTGACTTGACTTGAGATGCTGTCTTGATGTGCTATGAATAATTGTTTTGCCAAATGAGTAATTCTGGTCATTTTTCTCCAACAGTAACAGATTCTTGTGCCTTATGTGCATGTTTGTCATCTCCCAAGAAAAGCTCATCTTTTCTGCATGCATCTTGGAAGCGAGTGAGTCAGATTTGTGAGTTTTGGACATGCAAACGCCGTGACAGACGGGGAGGGTGGAGAGGAGAGAGAGAGTCATAACTGGAGTCATGATGTCTGTGGAGATGAGCAGAGGAAAAACCTTGGGAAACCAGCAGCGCTCAGAGCCGACATGGCTTCCTTGCAGTCTTTTGAGTCCAAATGGCTGGTCAACCGCTCTCTTAAACAGGTTTTAGCTGTTTAAACGCCAATTCACAATGCAGACCGACGCAGACCAGATCACAGTACGTCACTTCTCAGACAGATAAAGCTGATTCAACATGTTCGCTGATCCAACAGTGCAGTGTGAATTGGCCTTAAAATGACATTATTTATAACACAGACTGAGGCTCATTTGCTGTGATGTAAATGTACCAGTCCACGCTGAGAGAGCGCCTCCTGTAGGCTGGAGGTCTGGACGGCAGGCTGCGGTCCTCCTTGCAGTGTTTGTCCTTCAAAGAGAGTCGCTGAGTCAACTTCACAATCCCAGACTCAGTTCTGCAAAAGTACAAACACACAGAAACAGCATGATTTGTCTGATTTATTAAATGCTCCCGCTGCCAGAGATTAGTCCAGAGCTTTACCTAACATTTTCCATCATAATGTCCCAACATGTTTCATGTGTATGTATAGATATTTGATCTTACAAATAACATATTTAACCATTTCAGTGTCACTAAACGTCATCAATTCAATCTGAAATAATTTTGCCCAAAACTAAAAAGGATGAACCTCATGAAAATAAAAAAATATATAAATAATAATATAATTAATATAATAATTATGTGTATAACAATAATAAAATGGTTTATTAATTATTATTGTTTTTGATTATTATTCTGACTGTTATTGTTATAATGACGATGACTATATTATTATCATCATTAAATCAATAAAATAAATAAAAGAAAACAAACAAACAAATATTCAAATTAATTGTTTTACATTTTCCACATTTTTTTCCAAGTTTTCAATTTTTTTTTATCAAATATTGATAACACCGGTAATAAATTAAAACTTACAAACAAATAAATATTTTATTTTATATATATATATATATATATATATATATATATATATATATATATATATATATATATATATATATATATATATATATATATATATATATATATATATATATATATATATATATATATATATATATATATATATATATATATATATATATATATATATATATATATATATATATATATAGGTATACACATACATACACACACAATTTCTTTTTACATTTTCCGAAAATTTTCTGTGTTCACTTTTTATTCCCAGATTTGATTAAAACCAATAAAGAAACAAATCTTCTAATTAATTGTTTTATATTTTATATTTTAATTTAAAAAAATCTAATTTCTCGATTTGTATCCCGTTTTTTTAATAAAATATGGATAATATTAAATTAAATTAAACTAACAAACAAATAAATAAATATTTTTGTTGTTTGACATTTTCCTAAAATTTCCATGTGTTAAATTTGTATTCCCAGATTTTTATATATATATATATATATATATATATATATATATATATATATATATATATATATATATATATATATATATATATATATATATATATATATATATATATATATATATATATATATATATATATATATATATATATATATATATATATATATATATATATATAAATCTTCTAATTAAATGCTTTAAAAAAAAAATATTTAAAAAATTCCAAGTTTTACATTTTTATTCCTGGATTTTAATAAAATATGAATAATAAATTAAATTAAATTAAATTAAATTAAATAACAAACAAACAAATTTTTTTTTTTTTTTTACATTTTCCTAAAATTTCTATGCATTTACAATTTATTCCCAGATTGTATAAAAACAATACACAAACAAACAAATCTTCTAAATAATAGTTTTACATTTTCTTAAAATGTTTTCAATTTATATATATATTTTATATATATATATATATATAATATTATAATATATAATATATATATTATATTATAATATATAATATATATATTTTTTTTACATTTTTCCTAAAATGTTAAAAATTTTATTCCCGGATTTTTTATAAAATATGGATAAAAATAAATTAAAATAAACAAACAAACAAATAAATATTTAGTTGTTTTACATTTTCCTAAAATTTCCATGTGTTCACTTTTTATTGATTAAAACCAATAAAGAAACAAATCTTCTAATTAATTGTTTTACATTTTCATGAAAAAATTCAAAGTGACCGATTTTTATTCTCAGATTTTAAATAAAATATGGATAATAATAAATGAAATTAAACTAACAAACTAATAAATAAATAAATATTTTGGTTGTTTTACATTTTCCTAAAATGTCCATGTGTTCAATTTTTATTCCCAGATTCGCAATTATGGTTTCAACTTGTGGACCAAATGTTTGTATATTTTTCTTAATTTGGAAGATGAATTTATGAGAAAAAATGTTATAAAATAATTGTCTTTATTGCCCCATGACCCGGAAATGTTCTCCCTGAGATTCCCCAGTCCACTCTCTGCAAGCAGGATTGTGTGTCTCATTAGCAACAGTGTTGTCATAACAGCAGCCGTCGCCCGGGCGGCAGCGGACACTATATGCAGATCTGACAGCGCTGTAAATGCGTGAATGAACCATCTCGCAATCGCTTAATGACAAACAAGTCAACAAGTGCGACTGAAGAATGTTTAAACACTGAAGGACAAGGTCAGCGAGCAAGCGGCAGAGCCAGCGCGGCCCAAACGCTCATGACATGGAGAGGTGACCGCATCCGTATTTCCAGAGGGAATGTTCCTAGATAGAAGCCGTTTGGGAATAAGACAGGAAGAAGGACCGCGGGCGGGATGAATCTGATTCCTGCGGCAGCTGTTCTGGATGACACTGCGCTCGGTCGGGGTCCCGCGTGCTGATGTAATGCCATTGGAAGATTTCTTACAGTAGGAAGGCCTGAGTGATGACATCACCTCCTTCAGACGCATACACACAAACACGAGTATAAAAATAAATACCAAACATAAACACGGCGCAAGTCGTCAACGCTTAATTCATATGCACTTTTAGACATGATTGAGAGAGCGAGGGAGACCAGATCTGTTTCAAAACCAAGTGAGAGGCGCAAAGCATTCTGGGATTGCCTGCTTTGAATGCGGTCACAGCATCTAAATGTAAGATTTACGCAGTTGAACTGCATGCGGCTTCAACATAAACTAATAAACTTAATGTGATGCATATTTGTCAGTCATACAACGGATAAGAGACGGGTTTCTGTGATAGTACTTATACGCTGAATTTGTTTTAAATATATATTTATCATCAATAATGTGTTTTAATCTCAAACACTCTAAAAAATTCTGGGTTAAAAACAACCCAAGTTGGGTTGAAAATGGACTAACCCAGCAATTGGGTTGTTATAACCCAGCGGTTGGGTTAAATGTTTGCTTAAAACAACCCAATCGCTATATTTTTTATGTTCAACTGAATAAATGTAATTCTTTTCACAATTAACTGAAAATATGATTATTGAAATATAATCCAATAGATGCAAATAGTTATTTAAGTTATGCAATGATAAGTTTGAGTACATCTTAAAGGAACACGCCGACTTTTTGGGACTTTATCTAATTCCCCGTATCCCCCAGAGTTAGATAAACTCCAGGTTATAGGTTATAGAGGTAAATGGCTCCAGCTAGCCTAGCTTAGCACAAAGACTGGAGGTAAACAGCTCCAGCTAGCCTAGCTTAGCACAAAGACTGGAGGTAAACAGCTCCAGCTAGCCTAGCTTAGCACAAAGACAGGAGGTAAATGGCTCCAGCTAGCCTAGCTTAGCACAAAGACTGGAGGTAAATGGCTCCAGCTAGCCTAGCTTAGCACAAAGACTGGAGGTAAATGGCTCCAGCTAGCCTAGCTTAGCACAAAGACAGGAGGTAAATGGCTCCAGCTAGCCTAGCTTAGCACAAAGACTGGAGGTAAACAGCTCCAGCTAGCCTAGCTTAGCACAAAGACAGGAGGTAAATGGCTCAAGCTAGCCGACTGCTCAATAATTGTGAAAATAACGCCAACATTTTCCTATTTACATGTTGTGATGTGTATAGTTAAATTGTACTAAGAACGACGGAAAATTAAAAGTTGTGATTTTCTAGGCCCATATGACTAGGAATTATACTCTCATTCCTGCGTAATAATCAAGGAATTTTATGCAGCGCCTGAAAATAGGCGAACTTCCACCAACATAACCAACGAGTAACAGACTTCATTGTGATTTATCTAATAATTTGTTTTTTTGTGTACATTTTTGACATTTCTGTGTGCTTAAATAGGTTTACGGTCTGCATTATCGGTCTTAATAAGTAGGGACTTTTATTTTGACGGATGTTGTAGTCTACGGAATGATAGTGAGAGCTTGCGGTTCATCGGAGTGGTTAGGCAGATTTAAAGTTTTCAGTTTGTTAAGTACCCCCGAAAAGGCATAAGATGTGTATGTTCTTGTTTACTGTCATCTGTAATGAGTATTTTTGTGTATTTCGCTGTATGTTAATGATAATGCTATGAAGAGAGAGAGTTTGTGTATACGAGGTGTTAATGTGCACTTCTTTGCTTTATTTGTTCAGCTCTTACAATGATTTTTTGGAGATCAAACGGTTTCAATAAACTCCATGAAACATCAGTAAAGTCTGGCCATCATTCGGACAGGGTCCGCTACACAACAATCTGCTTGCACAGAGAGTGCTGGGGATTATTATCAGGTGCTGCATAATATCATTGTGCCGCTGCACTCATGGTACGGCTCAGGAATGAGAGTATAGTTCCCAGCCATATCGGCCTAGAAAATCACAACTTTTCCTTTTCCGTCGGTCTTAGTACACGATGTAACAATACACATCACAACATGTAAATAGGAAAATGTTGGCGTTATTTTGTCACTTATTGAGCAGTAGGCTAGCTGGAGCCATTTACCTCCAGTCTTTGTGCTAAGCTAGGCTAGCTGGAGCCATTTACCTCCAGTCTTTGTGCTAAGCTAGGCTAGCTGGAGCCATTTACCTCCAGTCTTTGTGCTAAGCTAGGCTAGCTGGAGCCATTTACCTCCAGTCTTTGTGCTAAGCTAGGCTAGCTGGAGCCATTTACCTCCAGTCTTTGTGCTAAGCTAGGCTAGCTGGAGCCATTTACCTCCAGTCTTTGTGCTAAGCTAGGCTAGCTGGAGCCATTTACCTCCAGTCTTTGTGCTAAGCTAGGCTAGCGGTGGGTGTGTCAGACAGAGTTATGGCATACACAGAGATCAGAATGGTGTGTATGGACTTATCTAACTCTGGGGGATACAGTGAATAAGCTTTAACTACTTCATTTATGTATGACTTACAAATATGCATCACATTAAAGCTGCACTATGTAACTTTTCCATCCGCTAGAGGTCGCCTATTCAAAATAAAGGCGTAGTTTGATGACACCACATTTGAGCGCAGAATCTTGGCACTTCTCACACTGCAGTGAGAGTAAAGCGTTTCTGCAGAATAAAACCGTGGGTAACACAGATATGATGTCATCGACAGGCGACTCCCTCACACGTCCCGGTTCCTTGGTTAAAATAGCAATTTCTCACAATTTACAAATAGTTGGGAACATTTGGGATATTGTAAATACTCATCTGAACAAAATATATAACACTGGCCGAGTGGTTTTTGGATATTTTACTGTAAAAAATGTTACATAGTGCACCTTTAAGTTGATTAGTTTCTCCAAATAGATAGATATTTTATATGCAATTCAAATTCATACATTTTACATTAAGGCTTAAATATTAGTAAGTGAAGGCAGCACTATCTGTATGATCAGTAGGGAGGCATCCCTCTGGGGTTTGGAGCGGAGCGGGAGAGAGAGAGAGAGAGAGAGAGAGAGAGAGAGAGAGAGAGAGAGAGAGAGAGAGAGAGAGAGAGCGGGAGAGAGAGCGGGAGAGACGAGCGTCTGCCTCCGTTGTTTGATGTCGATCGGCGCTCAGACTGAAGCCAGCGCACAGATCCAACGTTTCGGCCCAGGCTGCTCATTAGACAAGCATATAAATACCAAACACACACAGTATTAAACACCAGTGCCAGCGTACACATAAATTGGTTAGTTAAGACAAAAATAAAAGCTCTCCATATACCGCACATCAAATGTGTCATGCCGTGTTATTCCACTGAAAGGCTTTGACCCTCACACACACACACACACACACACACACACACAGTACTGAGGTATGTGTGTAAACGTTAACAAACAAAAATCACCATTAAAGTGACTCAGAATAGAACAATCGACTACATTTTCAAATCATGTGTGTGAATTTGAACACCACCCACAGGAAGTTGAATTGGCATTTGGAATCTATCTATCTATCTATCTATCTATCTATCTATCTATCTGTCTATCTGTCTATCTGTCTGTCTGTCTGTCTGTCTGTCTGTCTGTCTGTCTGTCTGTCTGTCTGTCTGTCTGTCTGTCTGTCTATCTATCTATCTATCTATCTATCTATCTATCTGTCTATCTATCTATCTGTCTGTCTGTCTGTCTGTCTGTCTGTCTGTCTGTCTGTCTGTCTGTCTGTCTGTCTGTCTGTCTGTCTGTCTGTCTGTCTGTCTGTCTATCTATCTATCTATCTATCTATCTATCTATTTATCTGTCTGTCTATCTATCTATCTATCTATCTATCTGTCTATCTATCTATCTATCTATCTATCTGTCTGTCTATCTATCTATCTATCTATCTATCTATCTATCTATCTATCTGTCTATCTGTCTGTCTGTCTGTCTGTCTGTCTGTCTGTCTGTCTGTCTATCTATCTATCTATCTATCTATCTATCTAATTCAAATTCAAATTCAAATTTGCTTTATTGGCATGAATGTAAATCGTACAATATTGCCAAAGCTAGGAATATATGAACATAAATAATAATACATATATGAACATAAACAATTATACGTGAACATTAATAATAATATTAATGATGATAATAAACATCAATATAATAGAGGAAAATATTACAACATAACTTAAACTTAAATAAACAGTGTAACAAATTAGAACATTTGATACCACAGTGTTTTAACATATATATACACTCACATGTACTGAGGGTCACTGTGGTGGACAATAGGGAAACACACTGAGGTCAGACGCAACACACACACATTACACACACATTCACCTGCTGTCTCTCAGGCTGTGGCACACACACACGTATCTCGCAGCCAGTGCTGCTGTCTGTCCCTCTCCTAATATTATCTGTATTTTATCTACTTCAGTCATGGCTGTAAAGTTTTTTATTAATGTACTGAATTTGTTAAAGTAGAGGTCTCTTATGGACATGTATTTTTGACAGTGAAGGAGGAAGTGCGTCTCTGTCTCGATCTCTCCTGTCCTACAGTGAACACACACCCTTTGCTCTCTGGGTAACCAGCTCTGTCTGTGTCTGCCCGTCTCGATGGCCAGACTGTGTGCACTGAGCCTGTACTCTCTCTCTCACACACACACACACACACACACACACACACGGTCTCGATGGCCAGACTGTGTGCACTGAGCCTGTACTTGGTCAGGATCCGTCTCTGCTTTGTGTCTCTGACACTCTGGAGGTATTCTTCCAATTCATAATTTGACTTTAGAGTTCGATAGAATTGTAATTTACTTTGTAATTTAGTTTCCTGATCCCAATGTTCCAGATATGTATTCTTAGATTGTTTGATAATTTGGTTTATTCTGATGTTTGTGTGAGAAGCAGTGCTGGTCTGAGACTGGTTAGTGTTAGTAAAGTTAGTCGGGTTAGTCAGTCTCAGAACCAGCTGACTGAGGGGACTTTTTTCGGGGTTCAGTTCTTGGGTTTGTAACGCTTTAAAATGTAGCGATTCTGTGGGACTTGCTTTTAGGTGCATCCAGAATTTGAGGGCTCTTTTTTGCATATTAACAATCAAAGGGAATCGGCCTAATTCTGCCCTACATGCATTATTGGGTGTTTTTCTATGTATTTTTAGGATGAGTTTGCAGAATTCTGTGTGTAGGGCTTCTGTTGGATGTCTGTCCCATCTAGTGTAGCTCTGATCACTGAGTGGACCCCAAACCTCACTTCCATACAGCGCTATGGGCTGAATCACACTATCAAAGATTTTACACCAGATTGAAATTGGTAAGTCAATGTTTTGGAATTTTTTCTTAATCGCATATAGAGCT
>NC_137119.1:40364222-40381722 GCF_949357685.1 Gobio gobio | reverse complement strand
TATTTATTCTGGAGCCGATCGTGAGCATGTGAATGTGTCATACATTTATAGAAACAACCCACACACACGGCAACACACAAGAGTGTGTGTTTGTGAGGAAGTGGTTTGCGCTGTGTCATCTCCATACCTTCATCCAGACCGGCGGCCAAACGTGTGTGTATATGTCTGTGTGTGTGAGTAAACGAGAAAAGACGATGCCACACACACACACACGCTTACAAATGAACGAAATGCCAGGCGTGTGTTCTTAGCAACGATTCCGCGGGAAAGTTCCTCTGACGGGGCTTAATTGAGGTGTGTGTGTGTGTGTCTGTGTCTCTGGCACAGCACTGTTGGGGAACCGTCAGACTTTTCATGGCCAAACCACATCAAACACGCAAACCACAACGCCAGCCCCTCCACACACACACACGGCTGAGTCAACCTTTACACATACACACATTAACCACAAAACCAAACACTGAAACATGCACACTTATTAAAGTTATTAGACTGTCTATGTGAAAAATGCTTATGTGGGTCAGAGAGAGAGAGAGAGAGAGAGAGACAGAGAGACATACGGACACTGCTGCCGTATATCATTCATGCTAATTCATTTGATTTTCTCCCTTTAGTTCTGCAACCCACAATAACTAGTCTCACAACTTAAAGCTTATGTGATTTGTTCACAATTGGTTACTAGACGTTTAAACGCAAGACCACTAATGGTTACAGCACATGCGTTTTATTTCTCGCTAATTCTACACATAGACTTGCGGTAACCACTGCACACAAAAACAATGTGACTGGGTGAATTTAACGTCTGGGTGTAAGGTGTCACAGTTTTCATGTAAGACAGTTTGCACTCAGTACTCAGAAGCAAGTAAACTACACTATATTGCCAAAAGTATTGGGACACCCCTTGAATCACTGAATTCAGGTGTTCAATCACTTCACGGCCACAGGTGTATAAATCAAGCACTAGTGCAGACGCTTCTACACACATTAGTGAGAGAATGGGCCGCTCTCAGGAGCTCAGAGAACTCAAGTGTGGGGCCGTGATCGGTTTCCACCTGTGCAATAAGTCCATTCGGGACATTTCCTCACTACTAAATATTCCACGCTCAACTGTTAGTGGTGTTATAACAAAGTGGAAGCAATTGGGAACAAAAGCCATGAAGTGTTAGGCCACGTAAAATCCCAGAGCGGGGTCAGCACATGCTGAGGGTCACAGTGCGCAGAAGTCGCTACAGGCCTCCAAACTAGGGATCGACCGAAATGGATTTTTTGGAAATGGAAAATCGATACCGATTTTTTTTCATCAGCCTTAGCCGATGACCTATACGGGCTGCCGATTTTCTTGAGCCGATATTTGGAGACGATACTGCTTTTGCTCCCTCAATTTACAACATAAAAATGACACAATGATCATGATGATAACAATTTAAAAATTAAAAAAGGAACATTTATTGAACTAAAAAAAAACAATATTTAACAAATAGTAAAAACAGGTGAGGTAGAACAAGAAAAAAAGAGTTCAGTGGTGAAACTAAATTCTGAAAATAAATATTTAAGCATAAATAAAATAATTATACTATTGCACACAGTATCAACAAGCAAGCAGCATAATAAAGTGCACACTGACTGTATTATACTTAAAACTTTTATACTTTTAAAACTATTTACAACCTAGTAATTTAATGGTTAGGTGCACTTAACTTAATCTCTTGTAAAAAATATATGCGAACGCAGCAGCCTTGTATCAGCCGATGCCGATACATGTGAAAATCGCAAATATCGGCCCAATAGATTGGTCTAACACAACTCCAAACTTCTGTGGCCTTGAGATGAGCTCAAGAACAGTGTGTAGAGCTTCATGAAATGGGTTTCCATGGCCGAGCAGCAGGAAGTGCAATGCAAAGCGTGGGATGCAGTGGGGTAAAGCACGCCACCACTGGACTCTAGAGCAGTGGAGACGTGTTCTCTGGAGTGACCAATCACCATGGTCGAGTCTGGGTTTGGCGGTTACCAGGAGAACGGGACTTGCCTGACTGCATTGTGCCAAGTGTAAAGTTTGGTTAAGGGGGGATTATGGTGTGGGGTTGTTTTTCAGGGGTTGGACTTGGCCCCTTAGTTCCAGTGAAAGGAACTCTTAATGCTTCAGCAAACCAAGACATTTTGGACAATTTCATGCTCCCAACTTTGTGGGAACAGTTTGGGGACGGCCTCTTCCTGTCCCAACAACAAGTGATGGTCCATAAAGACATGGATGAGTGAGTTTGGTGAGGAGGAACTGGACTGGCCTGCACAGAGTCTTGACCTCGACCTGATAGAACACCTTTGGGATGAATAGAGCGGAGACTCTCGTCCAACATCAGTGCCTGATCTCACAAATGTGCTTCTAGAAGAACGGTAAAAAATGACCATAAACACACTCCTAAACCTTGAGGAAAGCCTTCCCAGAAGAGTTGAAGCTGTTAGAGCTGCAAAGGTTGGGCCAACTCCATATTAAACCCTACGGATTAACAATGGGATGTCATTTAAGTTCATGCATGTAAAGGCAGGCGTCCCAAAACTTATTGTAAATTAAATTCATATTGGGATGAAGTCTGCACAAATTTCCAAACTTGAGCGTTGACAAAAGTTTGGGATCACTATGAAATTAATACTTTGATTCAGAAAGGATGCAATAAATTAAATTTGTATTTTAAAAAAATGCTGTACTTTTTAACTTTCTATTCAAATAATCCTGAAAACAAAAACGTGTCACCGTTTCCACAAAGATATAAACTGTTTTCAACATTGATAATCATAAATGTTTCTTGAGCAGCAAATCATCATATTAGAATGATTTGTGAAGGATCATGTGACACTGAAGACTGGAGTAATGAGGATAAATTCAGCTTTGATCACAGGACTACATTATATTTTAAGTATATTACAACAGAAAACTGTTATTTTATAATGTAATAATATTACAGGTTTTTTTCACTGTATTTTGTGTCAAATAAATGCAGCCTTGGTGAGCAGAAGAGACTTATTTAAAAACATCAGACTGATCCCACACTTTTGAACAGTAGTGTATTTAATTAATGTCAGTGTGTGTTTATATTTAGTGAAACTCATTTTGATTTTGTCGCTTTGCACAGTTTCATTTTTAGCAAACACCAAAAAATATATATATATATCTTTGACACGTTATTAGAGCCTTTTACCTGCGACCAGAACACACACAACCAACACACCAATTAGGGAATATGAAACCAACACTACATCTGTAATCACTGATCTAGGGTGAGAAATCTCACAAAGCAGCTTTATTAAACCTACCCAAAGAGGAAAAACAAGACTTCATTGTGTGCTCGTCCTTTGATCAGATCAGATCAGCGGTTCAGATCTCATTAGTCAGCCATTAGTGACAGATTTAGGAGATCTGCCATTTTCAATCTAGTAACCAAGGTAACATTGGTGCTCTTGTTGATAGGAAGGCTCTCCTACGCCACATTGTGTGACAGTTTCATAATTCACAGACTCGGAAAGACACGGACCCGGAATAATAACACAATCCCGAGTCAATTTAACATGTCAGGAGCACTAAAACTTTAAAGAGCCAATTTAGTGTTGAGATACAACTGCAACGATCCATAACCTACAGTATTCTTACACGATTACACAAGCGATTTACAGCGCTATCATCTCCAGAGCACTGTAGACCTATACAATCATAACACTTGTCGATAATGTAGTAACCTGATCTTTAATGAATTAATTTCTTTCATGGGATGTTTTGTTTTTATGGACTTGTGAAGCCTCATCTTCACTCAATCATTAAAGGGTTAGTTCACCCAAAAATGAAAATTCTGTCATTAATTACTCACCCTCATGTCGTTCGACACCCGTCAGACCTCCGTTCATCTTCAGAACACAAACGAAGATATTTTAGCTGAAATCTGATGGCTCTGAAAGGCCTCCATTGGCTCAATGGCACGGTTCACTCTCAAGACCCTTAAAAGGTACTAAAGACGTCGTTACAAAGTCCATCTCACTACAGTGGTTCTACAATAACTTTATGAATCGGCGACAATAGTTTTTGTGTTAGTTTACATAGTGATGACGATTTCAAAACAAGGCCTCATGAAGCTTCGAAGCGTTATGAATCAGTGAGTCGATTCAGCAGTTTGAATCGCCAAATTTCAGCAGTTTGGCGGTTTGACACGCGATCCGAATCATGATTCGACTCACTGATTCATAACGCTTCGAAGCTTCATGATGAAAGAAGATGAACGGAGGTCTGACGGGTGTCAAACGACATGAGGGTAAGTAATTAATGACAGAATTTTCATTTTTGGGTGAACTAACCCTTTAAGTTTTTGACTTTCTTCATTGACTATCGCTCATGTTAATGCTATTGAACCTAAAGCAGCAAACCACCAGACAACACACCACGACCAGAGAAAGATGTATATGCTAATTAAATTAACTTTTTAGGAGTCACTTGCAAGATCTTTTTTATTAAATTAAAGCTAATTCAAATGACTTTGACCCTAAAATAATATGCATGTCTCTTTAAAAATGAAAACAAACAACCATTACATGAATTATTGGCTTACCCAGTGGAGGATGTTATGTCTGATTTACCTGCGCATACATACACACTCTCAGACTAATGCAGTAATCGCAGTCAGGTTGGCATTATAAATGCTTACTCTAGATTACAGTTCGTCTAAAACTAGATTATCGCTCTGTTCTGTGGGTCACTAGGCCCAATTAAGGTCAAACGCTTTCCTAATGACTGGACTGATTCATTCTGAAGTTTTTTAACCCCTTGGCATCACCAGCATGAGAGTCTTACCTTCTCTGCCGCGTTCCCTTCCTGTCGATGGAGCCCAGACTCTGAAACACACACAAACACAACGTTACAACCAATTTACAGAGATAGTCATCTCAAAGCATTATTATTACAGAATTCTTCATTCTGATTGGTCAACCGCAACATTCTGTGGTCATGTATTTTATATAATGACACTAAACTGTTGACCCACCAATCTGTGCTAGTTTCATGTCTCATGCATCCCTCCACACACTTTCATCTCACATGATCCGTCATTTAAACTCTTCATGCCAATGTATTTATTGATTTGATAAGAAGCCGTGACATATACAGCTAGATGGTCTCCAGCACATTGCAATGATGTCTGGATACATTAAACCATATTTAATACATTTATCATTTTTGGATGGATGGATGGATGGATGGATGGATGGATGGATGGATGGATGGATGGAAAGACAGACAGAGACAGAACAAAAGGCAGAATGAACAATGATAGAATGATAGATGGAACGATAGACAAAATGATAGAACAATAGAACGATAGACAGAATGATAGAACAGAACGATAGATAGATAGATGGATGGATGGACGGATGGATAGAACGATAGATGGATGGCAGAATGAACAAATTATAGAATGATAGATAGAACGATAGACAAAATGATAGAACAATGGATAGAACAATAGACAGGATGATAGAACGATAGAATGATAGACACAGAGAATGATAGATAGTGATGATACAACCCCAAATCAGAAAAAGTTGGGACGGTATGGAAAACGCAAAAAAAAAAAAAAAGAAGTGATTTCTAAATATACTTTGACTTGTATTTCATTGCAGACAATATGAACACAAAATATTTCATGTTTTGTCTGGTCAACTTCATGTCATTTGTAAATATGCATCCTTTCCTGTCATTCAGACCTGAAACACATTTCAAAAAAAGTTGGGACAGTAAAGCATTTACCACTTTGTAATGTTGCCATTCCTTTTCACAACATTTAAAAGACGTTTAGGGACTGAAGACACCAAGTGATGAAGTGTTTCAGGTGTAATTTTGTCCCATTCTTCCTGCAAACAAGTCTTAAGGTGGGCAACAGTACGGGGTCTTCGTTGTCGCATTTTGCGCTTCAAAATGTGCCACACATTCTCTATTGGAGACAGGTCGGGACTGCAGGCAGGCCAGTCAAGTACCCGAACCCTCTTCCTCCGCAGCCAGGACTTTGTAATGTGTGCAGAATGTGGTTTTGCATAGTCTCGTTGAAATATGCATGGACGTCCCTGGAAAAGATGTCTTCTTGAAGGCAGCATATTATGCTCCAAAATCTCTATGTACTTTTCAGCATTAATGGTGCCTTCACAGAAGTGCAAGTTACCTTTGCCAAGGGCACTGACACAACCCCATACCATGACAGACCCTGGCTTTTGGACTTGTTGCTGGTAACAGTCTGGATGATCCTTTTCTTCTTTGGTCCAGAGCACACGGCGTCCATTCCTCCCAAAAAATACCTTAAATACTGCTTCATCTGACCACAGTACACGTTTCCACTATGTGATGGTCCATCCCAGATGCCTCCGAGCCCAGAGAAGTCGACGGCGCTTCTGGACACTGTTAACATAGGGCTTCCTTTTGGCACAGGACAGTTTTAACTGGCATTTGTGGATGTAACTACGTATTGTGGTACTTGACAAAGGTTTGCCAAAGTAGTCCTGAGCCCATGTGGTGATATCGCTTATAGATGAATGACGATTCTTGATGCAGTGCCGCCTGAGGGATCTGAGATCACGGTTGTTCAGCTTAGGCTTGCGCCCTTGTCCTTTACGCACTGAAATTCCTCCAGATTCCTTGAATCTTTTAATTATGTTATGCACTGTTGAATGTGAAATATCCAAATCTCTTCCTATCTTTCTTTGAGGAACATTGTTTTTAAACATTTCAATAATTTTCTCACGTATTTGTTGGCAAACTGGCGATCCTCGGCCCATCTTTGCTCCTAAAGGATTAGACCTTTCTTGGATGCTGCTTTTGTACCAAATCATAATTACAATCACCTGTTGACATCACCTGTTTCAAATCACATCATTATTTAACCATTTTACCTCATTACTAGCCCTAAATTGCCCCTGTCCCAACTTTTCTTTAAATGTGTTGCAGGTCTGAATGACAGGAAAGGATGCATATTTACAAATGACATGAAGTTGACCAGACAAAACATGAAATATTTTGTGTTCATATTATCTGCAATGAAATACAAGTCAAAGTAAATTTAGAAATCACTTCTTTTTTTTTCTTTTTTTTTTGCGTTTTCCATACTCTCCCAACTTTTTCTGATTTGGGGTTGTAGAACGATAGATAGAACGATAGATAGAATGATAGATGGATGGATGGATGGATGATGGATGGCAGAATGGACAAATGATAGTATGATAGACAAAATGATAGAACAATGGATAGAACGATAGACAGGATGATAGAACGATAGATAGAACGATAGACAGGATGATAGAACGATAGATAGATAGATAGATAGAACGATAGATAGAACGATAGATAGAACGATAGATAGAACGATAGATAGAACGATAGAACGATAGATAGATAGAACGATAGATAGATAGATAGATAGATAGATAGATAGATAGATAGATAGATAGATAGATAGATAGATAGATAGATAGATAGATAGATAGATAGATAGATAGATAGATAGATAGATAGATAGATAGATAGATAGAACAAACGATAGAGAGAGACAGACAGACAGACAGATAGACAGACAGACAGAATGATAGATAGAATGATAGAACGATAGATAGAATGATAGATAGAATGTTTGAATGATAGACAAAATGATAGAAAGAAAGAACGATAGATAGAACGAACAATAGACAGATAGATAGACAGACAGACAGAATGATAGACAGATAGATAGAATGTTAGAAAGATAGATAGATAGATAGATAGATAGATAGATAGATAGATAGATAGATAGATAGATAGATAGATAGATAGATAGATAGATAGATAGATAGATAGATAGATAGATAGATAGATAGATAGATAGATAGATAGATAGATAGATAGAAGTAGGGATGGATGGATGGACAGATGTATGGATGGATGGATGGATGGATGGATGGATGGATGGATGAATGGACAGAACGACAGACAGACAGATGTGGTGACATTTGAAATGGTGTGTGTGTTGTTTCAAAGCTAACAGCTGGAGACAGGACAGTCACTGCTGTGATTCTGACCTTTACCTGTGAGAGTTCCAGAGACAAAAAAAAAGACAGAATTATAAAATGACATCTTAAGTATGATTTCAAACCTACAGTCACGCAAAGTTGTTTAAACACCGTTAACGTCTGACGCTGCTGCCTTTCCTCCACTCACACTGTTCCTCCAGAGCCCGAGCGACAGGCAGGAGTCAGAGCCTCGCAGAACGGCATCTTCACTCTCATTACACCGGAGGAATCCGACAGAAACACAACTTCTCACTGAGAACATCACTCAACACGCATCGGGTGTCATAGTGTGCTGCAGGTAAAGACGTTTAACAAAACTAACACACACACACACACTTCAGCGATCACATACCTGTGCAGTTTCACCTGTCGCACTCGCTTTCTCTTCAGGTACAGACTAGCTAAACCACACGCCGGTGTCTCTATCTGTCTCTCTCTCTCTCTGCTGGAGGTGTTCTGGAGTTTTTTTTTATCACAGCCCGTTTTCTTTGCTACTGCTGACTTGGTGTACTTTAATTGTGGTTGCCAGGCGATAAGCTTCACTAACTGTGCAGTAAACACACACAGAGAGAGAAAGAGAGAGAGAGGGAGAGAGGGAGAGAGAGAGAGAGAGAGAGAGAGGGGGTGTTCTAAACACTGCTGAATACTAATTGCTGTCACAATAAAAGTTAAACGAAAGGCCAGTGGCACATCACACTTAGTGTTTGTTAGATAGTTGCACCATATAATTGTGCAGTAAAATTGCATCGTGTCACATTTCACATAATTTGTACTCATTAGTGAGCAGGTGCTGTCATATTCTTCCAAATCGGTCTTCAATAATTCACAAACTAGTTTTATTCTCCCTATGAAATGACCCAACGCATGTAATATTCAGAGTTTTCGTTTCCATTTGACGTGTCATTAATGCAGAGGCGCGGGCGAGCAGGTATGAAACACTCATTCATTCACATCGGTATCCGTTTATGTGATGCCGTTTCTCTTTTGTTGCATTGATTGAGTTAAAGCGCATGATTAACAGCTCGTCAAATATTCCTTCTGAGGATTAGAGACGAGCAGCTGAACGAACGGCTCCAGATGAGGAAGCAGATGCGCATGATAATGAGCCGCTTTTCTGTTTGCTTTTATTGTGAATGAATCTGATCTTCACCAGTGTTGGGCACGCTACTTTAAAAAAGTAATTAGTTATAGTTACTAGTTACTTCTTACAAATAGTAACTGAGTTACATCACTATAAAAGTAACTAATTACCAGGGAAAGTAACTACTTTTTTTAGGGCTGTCAAAAGATTAATTGCGATTAATCGCATTCCAAAATAAAAGTTTGTGTTGACATAATATATGTGTGTGTACACACAAGCATGTATATATTTAAGAAAAAAATATTATTTTTATATATAAAACATTTATATTTATATATATTATAGATTATATAAATGTATATACAGTATATACATGCAAATATTTCTTAAATACAGTATATACATGAATGTGTGTGTATATATTTATATATAAATAATAATTAACAAAGTACACACACATATATTATGTAAACACAAACTTTTATATTGGATGCGATTAATCACGATTAATCTTTTGACAGCCCTAGTTCAAATATGTCAAATAACTTGGATGCCCCCAATATTAAATATGTTAAATGAATGAATTGGACACTAAATAGAATAAATTATTATTATAAAACATTGTACATTAACCCCCTCGAGTCGGCGGTCGCGCCGGCGCAATCGGCTCTTTTTTTCTTATCAGTGCCAAAGAGACTCAAATAACTGTCGTTTTTTATCATTCAGGCAAGTGTTATACATCATTATAATCTGTTAAATTTCTATTTTTTTGTGTGTACAGTCACAATAAAAACAAAATGTTTTGCTTTTTGCAAAATAAAGAAAACAAACATGATGCGCGATCTGCAGCCTCACTCTCAAAGACGTTCATTCAGATAGTCTTCAGAAAAGGAACTCTAGCTTAGCGAATACTGGTCTCACAAACATAAGACATATGTCTAAAGAAACGCTGAAATGTCAGGTTTTAAACAATGTAAACCTAATCAAAAACAAATATTCTGAGTTTATGTAATCTGTTCGAAAAGCGATACATGTCAGTCACCCGGCAAGCTACTTCATTATCCGGTAATGCGACCACGGCCACGGATCGCGCGCTCTTTCAGATTCAAATACTGACGATCCACGATAGTCGCCGCCCACATATCAACTCATACAATCACATCTAGTGAAGCACTGTAAACGTTACTTCAGCTACATCGTTTTGAGACGCGTTTGAGCAATAATCCTGGATTTATTCTCCTCATGCAAAGCTGTTCATTTCTGAAAGCAAAGGACTCCGCCGCTAAGGTCAGTTTAACTTTATTCTGTTAGCATCTGTGAATATTAAATGCAAAAAGACCGTTTAAATATGAATCCTGTTGCAACATTAAATGTCATACACGCAAGATTTATTTGGCTTGTTTTGGACAGATTATAACGTGTTTATTGTAAAAGAGCCTAGTGTCACATCAATAAAGCTTTTATTCGCAAATGTCTGCTCAGATGCTATAAATATAGTACCAGTCAAATGTATTTTGCTTCATATTGATGTTTAAATATTATAGCCTAATGTTATTTTTTTTATTTAATATCAAAGTTTGTCAGAAATGATTCTGGAGTTTTGTTTTGTAGAAAGTTATTTTTTTGTTTTGTATTGCTTTCTTTAAAGTGAATTTCGTTTTGTATAAATTGAATCTTAATTTTAATTATTATAATTTTTTTAGCATGAGACTACTTTTAAAAACATAAAAATAGTACAAAAAATGTAGAAAAAAATGCTCTTCTTAGTAATTTTTGTCTTGTTTCTAGTCTAAATCTTAAATCAAGATGCATTTACTAGATAAGTACAATTTCAAGTAAATAAGAAGAGCATTTTTTTGCTCTCTCATTCAGGTATGAAGCTCATTCATTATGCAGCTCATTATGCGGGCTATTGTGTTATTTTGTCCTCTCAGGTGATACTCATCATTATTCATTAGCTATCACGCCTCCTCGCATACTGGCTTTGTGAAGAAAAACTGTCTTACAAATTTTAAATCAGTGTATTGTTTTACGTGAATGAGTAGGCTCAATGATTCTCACATCAGCAAAAACTCAATGCAAATACACACAGGAGTCAAAAGTCTTGTGGACACATATCTATTGTGTGTTTTGATGCCTTAATTAAAAAAAAAATGTTTTTGTTTTTTTCAAAAACCATGCATAAATATTTTCTATCAAAAATACAAGCATGTACATACATGTTGCTCACATATTATGGTAGCCCAGTTTGTGCTGAATACAGTGTTATTACACTTTTGCCATTAAAGTGTTTATAAGCAACTGAAAAAAAAACACAAATGTAAGAGCATGTCAAAACTTCTAAAGGGTCCCAAAAGAGCTCAGACTCCTAAGGGTTAATGTACACTATTGTAATGTTGCTGTGTGACAATGTGAGAGACACCTATCAAATTCAATACATTATTGTAAATATTATCAGTAGGCCTACTATAGGTGTAAATATTGTGTAAATATTATCAGTGCTATACTACTCCTTTGGTAGTGGAGCTCACGTTATCACATGGGTTTTTAGCCACTCATTGTGTGGCGGCATGTGATGATGTGAGGCGCTTCATTAGATTAGAAATACTTGCCACCGACGTGAAGAGAGTCTTTCTTCATGGGCATAAGTTGCACGTTACATAAACACTCTTACCTTTCCCCTCAACGAGGGAAAAGTAGCGCTTATACTTCCAGTTTGCGAAAGCTACCTTTGAAGTCGTTGGTGTGTGTGACTGTGCATATGCGTGTGTGTGTGTGTGTGCACAACCAACCAGAGAAAAAAAAAGCGTTGCAGGTCCGACTGACAGAGAGCCTGTTCGGATGAAAACCGCTTCAGTGAGCTCAATTATAGTAACGCCACATTTTATTCTCAGTAACGCTAACGGCGTTGTAACGGGAGAAACCGTAATTAGTTTGATTACTCGTTAGTGAAAAAAATTATTCGGATGGTAACTCCATATTGAATGTTATCTATAACGCCGTTATTCCCATCACTGGTCTTCACTGACCCACTGAACTAACAGAGATATTACACTGAAAAAAAAAAAAAGTATTTTTACTGCTTGTTCAAATTGCTTACTTAAAATGACACAATTGCTATACACTTTGTCCTAACTTAATTTTATTGTGTTCAATCCACTTAAATATAAGTCAAATTGAAGTTTACCTAATCCGTTTGTGTTGAGATTACATGAATGATTTGTGTTGCATCAACTGAAACTGGACGGGGCTTGTTAGTTCCCAGCATGCTTTGCATATGGCTAAATTAAGAGAGACTAAATGTGGTTATTTTATATGTAAAAGTGTTATTTTATGTATTTTTGAGCAAGATGAGAAAGGGGGAGACTTGATTGTGTTTAATAGTGTTTAATATTCAATTATGTTGGAATTATTAGAAGAATTTAAATTACAGTGGGTTACCATTGTGGAGAAGAGTGAACATTTGCTTAGCCTGTGGACTATCGTCATAACGGCTTTGCTGAAGGAGCTTAGCATTTAAGATGTTAATGTGTGCTATTTCTTGCTAAAAGTTTGTCAACTAACTAATGCAGTATTCAGTTGTGTAACATTAAAACATATGAAATTGAAGTGGATGAATGAATAAATTAAATTTAATGCCTGAATCATGTCAGGGAGCCGTAAAAACTCACTTTGAGATACTGAATTGAGTCACTTAAAATGTATTCATTCTATGATGTTGTTGTTTGTTCAACTTAATTGATTCATGTGGGACCGATGTACACAATTAAATCATGTAAATCCAACACTCTTTTTTCCTCAGTGTATTACAATACATCAACTTTGTTTCATAGTTAAAATAATGAATGTTCAAGACTGAAAAAAATGTGCAATATTATGTTATAAATGAATAATTTTTTTCATGATGCCACTTCATTACATTAAAATATAATGAATACTATATATATATATATATATATATATATATATATATATATATATATATATATAGTATATTATATATATATATATATATATATATATACTATAATAATATATATTGAAATTATAAAATTTTAATATATTATTATTTTATACTTTTTTAAAATATAATATATTTTATTAACATTATACAATTTAAATATATTATTAATAATATAAATTGTAATATATTATTATTTTATAAAATAAATAAAATATATAATTTATTAACATTTGATATATTATTTTATAGAATAATAAAAAATGTATTTATACTTTAATACTAGTAAATAAATACACTTAATAATACAATTAACAATTGTATTATTAACTAACATTAACAAAGGATCATAAATGCTGTACAAATATTTTGTTCATAGTTAGTTCTTGTTAACTCATTTTAACAAATGAGACCTTATACTTGTATACTTACACTACTTATTTTTATACTAAACATGTAATATTTCATATTCATAATTTTTATATACTTTATATAGAAAATACTGACTTTTTTAGTGTTTGTTTAATATTAGATAATTTCTTTAATTGTGAAATTTGATGCATTAAAACATAATCATAAAAATATCCTGCACTGTAAAAAAAAGGTTGTTTCAACTTAAAAAAGTAAGTGTTCGTGCTGCTTTAAAATTTTACGTTTATTCAACTTGAAATGTGAAGTTGTGATAACTTGGATATTTGAGTTGACTGAACTTAAAATTAAGGCAGCACGAAAACGCACTTTTTTAATTTGTGTATTAAAATGATTAAATTAATATTTTAAAATAAAAATGTCTATTAAAATGTATGATTTAGATTTAAACAGATCCAGCTTTCTAAACAACATTTTTTAACAAAACATTTCCATGACTTGAAAAATCACAATTTCAATGACGATGGGAAACCTAAAAAAAAATCCTACAAAATGTTATTAGATTACTCACAAATGTATACACTATAAAAGTTATTCTGAGAGATGAAGTCGTGTTTACACTGCAAATTTATTCTAGTTTCTAGTCGGGTTTCCTGGTCAATCTACAGTACCTAAAACACAAACACCCCACACACACAACAGCGGTGTGTGTGTGTGTGTGTGTGTGTGTGTCCATAGGAGGGGCAGAACTCCAGAAGAGATGCCTGCTGAGGTTGCCATGGCAGCAGTGTCTCATCCAATCCAAGAGCTCCCATAATGCCATGCAGGGATTTGGGACACTGGCTGGGCATACATCATTCAAAAGAGAAGGTTAATGAAACTAATGATGAATATATGAACATAAACACACGCTGGGAGACTCACGTTCTGTCTTTTAAATGCTGTGTTTAAGTTAAATGTCAAAAGTCGGAGCCCGTCTCTGGCAGACACATATTCACACCCACTTCAACTAAATGAGGTTGTTCTAGTATGAAATGGAAAATTGGAAACATTTGCAGCACATTATATGAAATGGAAAATCTAAAAGTGTCTCTCTCTCTGTTCGTTTGCCATAATGATCCGCTGTTCAGCTCCCGTCTGCACGCATGGCTGTGCGCTAATTATAATACAAACTGCTCTCCAAAACATAAGGACTTTTATAATTGTTCTTCCATATTTCTCGCTGAATGTCTGTTTATTTTAGACTTTAAAACATATACAGTAGCAGTGACACTCGAATGGATTTATGCTTCTTGTGATCTAAAAAAGCCTTTTGATCTAAAAGCTTCTGCTTATGAGTTTTGTAGGCAAATGTAAGTGTGAATTTGCTTATTAAGCAATGGGAGTGTTTGATTTATTTGTAAAATGGCCCAAAAAACTAGTAAACTTAGTAAAGAAAGCTAAAAACATATCTTTTTACCTTGGCATTTAATTAGTTACTTATAATAAATTATGTCGTGCTTTCCTGTCAGATATGTTGTGTATGATTTTTATTTTTATGTTGGTTTACCATATATTTTGTATGTTGCATTTGACCTTTTTCAATTTCTTATGTTTGATGTACATATTTTTATTGAATATGATTTTTATGTAAAGCACTTTGAACTGCATTATATGCCTTAAAAGTGCTATATAAATAAAGTTTATTATTATTATTATTAGTCAAAAGCTGTGTCCAGACACACTGAGCTGTAGTTTTCTCTCCAGAACTTCTCGATCAATTAAAAAGACCCCAAAACTGAATGTGTCTTTTGCTGGCATATGATTCAATTTAGTCCAATATGTTTCAAATATTCAGGAGTAGTTGTTCAGCGAGGACAAGCACAATGAAACTGACATGCTATAAACCAACAAACAACAGGAAATAATCTGATTCAGTCACGATATCGAAATCATTTCCAAATCAAGAGAGAAATGGACAGTACATCTTTCCTTGAGACTATATTCCAAGTATTATGAAGCCATACTTTTATGCAAAACAGATCAAAATGTTAACCGTTATTTACTTAGAATAAGTCATATAAATCTATATTCTTGTCCATGACTGTTTAGGTTTAAAGTTTTTTCAGACCTTGCGAAGCCGGTTTATATAAATACATACAAATAAAATAAAATGTCCTGATATGTTTTACATATATGTTTTTACATATTTTGTTTTTATATGTTTTTAGACCTTCAAAAACCTGTTTTTAAAATACAAAAAAAATGTAATAAAATTTCCAGATAAGTTTTACAATTTTTTCAGACCTTGCAAAGCCTGTTTTTAAAATACTTAAATATTACATCAAATTAAATTAATTTCCATGATATATTTTATAGTTTTTCAAGACCTTCAGAAGCCTATTTTTAAAATACATAAAAATAAAATAAAATACAATTTCCCTAAATGTTCTAGTTTTTTCAGACCTTGCGAATCCTGTTTTTAAAATACATGAAAAAAAAAAAAAAAACATAAAAATTTCCCTGGTGTTTTTTCCCCCCGAGACCTTCAGAAGCCAGTTTTTAAAATACATAAATATAAAATCAAATTAAATTAATTTCCATGATATATGTTTTATAGTTTTTCAAGACCTTCAGAAGCCTGTTTTCAAAATACAAGAAAATTAAATTAAATTAAAAAAAATATATATAAATATCCCAGTTTTTTTGTTTGTTTTCCGAAACCTTCAGAAGCCCGTTTTCAAAATACATGAAAAAAAAAAAAAAAAACATAAAAATTTCCCTGGTGTTTTTTTTCCCCCGAGACCTTCAGAAGCCAGTTTTTAAAATACATAAATATAAAATCAAATTAAATAAATTTCCATGATATATGTTTTATAGTTTTTCAAGACCTTCAGAAGCCTGTTTTCAAAATACATAAAAAAACAACATAAAATGTCCTGATATGTTTTACAGTTTTTAGACCTTCAGAAGCCTGTTTTTAAAATACACAAAAATAAAAAAACAAACATTTCCCGGATTTGTTTTATAGTTTTTTCAGACCATGAGAAGCCTGTACATAAAGAGTGACCTCGGAGCAATAAAACATTCCTCTGGGTGAGGATGCTGTGGAGACATCTGTTTATGTATCTTATCATGTGTATTGCATAACTTTTATTGACACCATGCATGCGAATATTTAAAATAGACAAATCCAATCAAATCAAAATTCCCCGATAAGTTTAACGTTTTTTCAAGACCATGAGAAACCTGGTTATAAAGAGCGACCTCTGAGCAATAAAAGATTCCTCTGGGTGAGGATGCTGTGTGTCAGAATGAAAGAACCGCAGATCTGCGATCAGTGTCACTGGACGATTAACATGGCCGTGATGTGAGTTATAGTGAGCGACAGACGCTCTGAGCATGTGTGTGTGTCTGCTGATGGGTGTGTCAAGCACCATCTACCACGGCTTGCGGTTCCTGTGGGGAGCGACTGAATGCTACCCATAAATCTCTGCAGTGTAGCCACCTCAAATCAGGGTAATGGGGCTAGAAGACATGCTGTCATCCGCATGATGAAGTCATTCGCATGCAGACCGATGCCAGCCGCGGCGGTGGGTCCGTCAGACACCACTGATTTACTGACTGCCGCGCAACGGCCCATATCTACATTTCCAATCAGTTTTTTTTGCTTTATTATGGGTGTGGGTCTCCATATTGAATGTCTGTTCTCAAAACAATGACTGTGACCGGTCCAGCGCACAGCCAAGACCACAAAAATCAGTCTAGGTCATCTCTACATGTTCTCTTTCTCACGGCTCTCTCTGTTTATTTTCCTTCATTAGTATTAAACAAGCCATCAGACATCAAACATTTCTCTGGCTCTCATTGTGAAGCGTGTGCTCAACTTTCTGCTGAAGTCGGAATGAAAAGCGAGATTAAAAGAGAAGGAAGGAGCAGAGTGACAGACAGCAAAAGAAGACCTGGATAAGTGGAGACGGGTGTTGAGCCGGTTGTGATGGTCCAGGTCGCCCCTGCTGGTGAATGCTGTAACTACACCATCTGGA
>NC_137119.1:40266722-40361722 GCF_949357685.1 Gobio gobio | reverse complement strand
ATAGATGAGTAAAAAGTGATCTGTCAGACATTTCATCTATACAGTAGAATCTTTTACGGGTTAAAATCATGGGATCATTTTAAGGATTTAGTTTTAAAGGGGTGGTAAACCACGATTTCACTATTCTAACTTTAGCTAGCGTGTAATGTTGCTGCTTGAGCATAAACAACATCTGCAAAGTTCCAACGTTCAAAGTTTAAAGCAAAGGGAGATATTTGCTTTTAAAGAAATCAGTTTCTAAGAACTACAGCAAACGGCCAGTAGGCGACTACACACATTCCTCCAGGGTCTCTGACATCACCAGCCCCAATATTTACATAAACCCCTCCTCCGAGAATATTAAATAAGGGGGGGTGAGGCCATTTTGTATCGCTGTTGTTGTGGTATAGTTAGGCTGGAGTGTTGTTGCTGCAATGCCGACAAAAACGCTGTTATTTTCATCCGGATTGCAGGTCTGGGGTACTTGCTTTGTTCAGCCTTCCCAGGGACGGGGGTGCGTTGCAGAGCGTTTAACATACAGCATGTTATATGCATGTGTGTATGAGACAGAGGGGCCCATCATAAATCACGAGACAGACAGGGTCGGAGGAGAAGACTGGAAAATGTGACATAATGGACAATATTCGTCCATTGCAATTCATGAGCAGCGGTTCAGCGAGACAAACACTGCCAGTGTGAATCATGCACGACGGGCGCGGCTCCCGCTGCACATTTCACGGAGGAAAACATCCACAATCTTCGCGAGTTCAATGCAGGATTCGCACAACGGCTTGTCCTGAAAGCTGGATTTACAAACAGAAGCTGTTTACGGGCCACAACCTGTAAGTCTGATTTATTTTTCATCGATGTGTTTTCCTGTAATAGGTTAATTGTACGTTGTAGCAAGGAAGTAAACAGATGACAATGCTGTTCTGCAAACCAGTCTGTTAAATGCTCATTCATACTTAACGTTATGAACACCTAACGTTACAAACACTAACGTTAAAATCTCAACAGCGAACTTGGCATTAGTGTAAATGATTCTTTGATTAGAGCTTTTATGTATTGTTTATCTACTGGTATGCTAAACATGGTTCTGTGTTTGATTTGGCTACTAGTAAAGCCAGTGTTTAGTGTTCGTTTTGGGTTATTAGTTCTTGCGACAGATATTTGGCTATAATCGTTCTAAAAATACAAAAGTGCCATTCAGTAGCGATCACTGTAGATCCGCAGTCTTTACTCTTGAGGACTGAACAGGTTTTGCTCGATCATCTTCACTAAAATTGTCTGGGTCTGATTCGGGCTCAAATTGGTATGGTTTTATTGACGCCATCGTTTCTAATACTGACCAAAGCACAGTCTACCGGTGAAGGGAAGGGGCGTGGCGTTTCCGACATACGTGCACTAGGCGGTTAGCGAATCACAACACACTGGGCCAGTTAACCAATCTGAGCCCATCGCATATTTTTGAGGGACTGGCTTCATACAACCCGGAAACCATCAGACCGTTTTACAAGGAGAGACAGAGCAGTGTCTAATAAAGGTCAAATATATGAAAAATAATGCATTTTTTTTTTTTAAACGAAGCATGAACACATGTTACAGTGCACCCTACAAACACAAACAAGCCTTCAAAAGAATGTGTTTTACCACCCCTTTAATTAATTTACTTATTTAATTTTTTATCATTTTTATTTTTATTTAGTTATAAATTAAACAGCCTGTTAAAGATAAAAGTATTATGCAATCATTTAAGACAGTTCTCCTTATTTAGAACCCTTTTTGCATAAAATGGAGTCAAGAACTCTAGAGTTCTATAGAGAACCCTGTTGAAACTTTTGTTTCTAAGAGTGAAGTATTAGATTTAATCTGAATAAATGATTCTAAAATCCAGTTCATATCCTGAAGTTCTGTAGCTGTAATAGTACATGTATCTACTCCACAAGGAAGAAGAATCATGCGACTCACTAAAGGAACTGCAGTAAAACCACATAAATACCAAAATAAACTCCTGTGGCGATTTGTTGACTTGTTTGTCTTCTTTGACGTGTTTGCTTTAGCCAGCATACGTGTGTGTCTGATAGGCTCTCTATCATGTTCCGCGCACAGGGTTAGGAACCATCTCCGATTATTTGCTGACACAAGAGGAAAACTCATTTTGGTTTGGAGTCGGGAGCCAGGCATGGAGACAGACCAAGAGCCAGAGTAAAAGAGAGAGAGAGACGCTCTGATTCACACCTCTCCATTCCCACGGTATTTGGTTTGTTTACGTGCCGCAGTCAGACACAAAAACAGTCACATAAACGCAGACGTGCACAACAACAAACCACACTCAGTATCTAAGCTGAATTATCAGCAAGGAATGACGGCCGACTCACCACTATGACTTTTCTTTTTGATCTTTATTGCTGCCTTTATCTTGATTGTGCAAATAAAAAGGGAATTCAAATGAGAATTTGGTGGTTTTTAGTCAAATGTTGATTTTTTTTGCACATTCACATTTAAAATATGCAGTATTTTTCTTCTGGGAAACAATCAAATATATTGATGACTCATCCTGGACTACACAGATTTTTGTCCAATCAAATGCTCTGGAATGTAAATGCCCCTCTCACTGATTCCACATGCAAATGACTGTACAAAATCATTACGGCTGCGTAATTTCTGCACCATTTGCGTCACCAAATGAAATTGCCCGGATTATAGTTGTCTATTTATCTTTAATCACAGTCCATGTTTTCATTGTTATACAGTAGGGGGCGATATTACGCATCTCCTGAACGACTGAATCTCCAGATCAAAACAGAGGAGAAGAAGAAGCAGAATTAAGTGATGGAAGCATTGCTTACGCACATGTTAAATAACGCAATCATCAAACATTAAACAGCATATAAATCAAAATACATATATAGGACTGTGCAAGTCTGGCGGGGAAAGAGTTCTGGTGCGTTCACACCAGACGCGAATGAAGCGTTAAGCGTGAGTTATTTACACGTTAAGTCAATGCAAACACGCAAATAGACATTCTGCGGCGCGAATGACATGGCGTGAATTGAGCGTGTCAGGCATTTGACGTGCAAAACGCGTGATTTGCGTGAATCGCCAGAGTTGAAAAATCGGAACTTTGGCAGATATTCGCGCAGCGTTAACCATCAGGAGCTTGCTCTAGTAGTGACAACAATGAGGACAAAATCACGTGTGGATACCCGGAGCTGTACGATACATCTTCGTACGTAGAAACCGGAATAAAAAGGATCTTGCTTGGAAGAAAGTGAGTGAGGAGGTCGGACAGTCTGGTAAGTTGTAAAACGCTCTTTACTCAATTTGAGCTACACATAGCCTATTGAGACTACAAGCTAGTTAAAGCCGGCAAATTGAGCTTATTCGCCGTATTTTAAAACAATCCATGGCAATCCATCTATCATCCAATCCATGGCTGGCAGAAGCCCCTCCTAGTTGACCGTTCGCAAAGACCCGCCCCCTTTAGTTACTGTTGCTATGTCCAACAAGTCATGGCGTTCTCACGTAGAGAAAACACATGGCGGAGCAAAGAGGAAACTGACAACACGCCGACAGACAGGACAGAGCAAGTTACTTTTGATATGAAACAAAGTTTCAACTTTGAAATTGTCATTTTTTAAAGAAATTTAAACAATAAATAGAGTTTTGTGGCTCTTTAATGTGTCGTGATTGCTGTAGTGTCTCAGTTAAAGCTGCTCATGAACCGATCATTCTTTCCATTGATAAGCATGACATAAACATGAATGAACACTAAAAGAAATGTTGTTTCAACCGCGGAAAGACGTCAGTACACACCGTTTTTTCCAAGTTCAAGTCCACCAACGTTAATCTACTAACTCTCCTTACTGCTTTGTCGGACAGAAAGGCAGATTCGGCGACGTGATTGGTCAGATCGCCTGTCAATCAGACTTGTGGCGAAGGGTGAATTTGCGTCTGTTGTGAAGTGAATGTCACGCGTGAATGAAGTGAGTAAACTCAAAATGTTCAAGCGTCCAACTACGCGCAAATTGCGCAATTTATTTGCGCAAGTCTCGTCTGGTGTAAACGCACAGTTAAGCAGTGGTAGGAAAAAAGCATTTTAAACTACACATTTTTTTTTGTTATTACACATCTCCTGAACGAGTACTGAATCTCCAGATCAAAACAGAGGAAAAGAAGAAGAAGCAGAAACAAGTGATGGAAGCATTGCTTACGCACATGTTAAATAACGCAATCATCAAACATTAAACAGCATATAAATCAAAATATATATATATATAGGACTGTGCAAGTGTTGACGTCTAGCAGAGAAAGAGTTATGTTGCATTCACACCAGAAAATTTCCAGAAATAATAATCTGTAATGCAAAATAATTTAAAACAAAGTAAATAATACAGTAAAATAAAATTAAAACTATAAAATAAATTCATTAATCAAATTAAATTAAATGTAAAAAATAAAAATAAATGCAGAGTGAACAAATCTTCATTATTATTTTTTCCGGTGCTGTTTATTTCTGCGTCATGGTAGCTGAAGTGATCTAAAACCCAAACTTGCTGAATACCTGAAGCCTGAGCGCGTAAACACACACAGACTACGGACGCAAATGCACTCACACATGCATGGCATTTCGGAAGAAAATACCACAGACTCCACAGCTCAGCAGAGCTAATAAATAAAGGGGTCGGGGCGCCACCTCAAACCTTTCCAGTGTGTGTGTGTGTGTGTATGTGAGCTCTATGGGAAATGCACAGGTCTAAAGTTGCATCACCAGAGCATCAGTCTCTCTCTCCTTTACTGGCCGTCTGTCTGTAACTGAAACTCTGAGCGCGCTCAGTGACCTCAATGAGTACTGCGCTAATGAAAAAGACAGTGACCGAGTGTGTGAGAGAACATTTGTGTTTCAACAGCTCGGAAAAATGCCCTAGTTTTTATTTCAGTTTAGTTTAGTTTTAGTTAAGATTTAATGGTGAATAAATAGCAGGACTGACAAATTTAAAATTACATTACTTTTTTAGCAGCAACTTATTTTTAACATTGCTTGCCATTAAAATACTTTAGTAATTTATCTTCTAAACTCTGAATAATAAATGTTTTAGCAAATATACACTTTTATAATTTACAGTCTCTCTTCCGTGAGTGTTATTTTGATATCATTGATATACTATTATAGTTTTTGTTAATATTTTTTATTAAACTTAAAAATAAATAAATAAAAATTAAATTCTTAGTAATTTTGTTGTGCGATTTTGTCTTTTTTATTAGTTTTTTTATGTGTGTATTGTTTTTTATTAAGATTTAGTTTTAGTTATTTAAAAATTAACCTAAAACTTTTCCATCCATAAATGTTGTCCTAGCCCAATTTAAAAAATGTATATTACTTGTGAACACACATTTAAAAAACATGTACACTCACACTCCATTCATATCAATAGCTTAAAAAATATAAATAAACCATTTTATTTCACAGTGGATCACCTCATGGGGTGCCATGTTGAGATCACATGATCAGCTGTAATCACAGAATAAATTATTCATGGCTCTCTATGAATAGATTTAGTAACTGAAAACGTTTCCACTAAATGTCAGTATAACTCTAAAGGCCAATTCACACGGCACAGACAGACGCCATCAAATAACAACAGATGCTTCGGGCCCTATCATACACCAGGCATGACTCGAGTGTTTTTTGCTAGTTTCAGCCCGACGCAGTTATCATTTTCACGTCCAGCGCCACGTTGTTCAAATAGCAAATGCACTCGCGCCATCTGTTCGCCTATGGGCGTGAACAAGGTGTGTTCAGGAGCATTGCTATTTTGAGAAACTGACAAAAACCTGGTCTAAAGTCAATAGTGCAGTATTTTTTGTGTTATTTAAAGGGCGTGTTAGTAATATGCGCCTATAGGCGAGTGCACAATTGTGCGCGTACACTCTGCTTATTCCACACACAGCACACACACATTTTTAAATATTAAAAATGAAAGAAGTCCTCTCAGGAGAAGCATTCAGTAGGGATGTGGCGGCATGTGACAACGCCGGTAATAGCGGTATCAACGGTAAATGGCTAATTCTAAAGCGAAAGTAAAATGCGCACAGCTGCTCAGGCATTTATAACGTAGCGGAGCAAAGCGAGTGTTTTCAATGTATTCATTTCAATGAAATGAAAACACGCGAGTGGACACACACCGTGAATGACAGTGCGGCCATGTCCATTTTACTTTCGGTTTAGAATTAGCGCCAATTCCTGGTGGGTTGCCTGAATTGTGGGTTCATTAGCCTATTATTCTTAATGAAAAACACACCAACAAAACAGTACAATGACAAACTCACTTAAGTAGGCGCTTTTACATTAAGACTGATCTTCCGCGATCATCTTGTCTTGCAGCTCTTCGCTCTCGTGATGAATGCAATCTGACTCCTGCTGCGTTTGTGCTGCGACTCTCGTTCGGCTCACGCTGTATTGAACAGACACGTTCAGTTTTTAAGTGTAGTGTCTGTTCTCTAACTGAACAAATGATTTTATATTACTATAAAACTGAAAACGACAGTGGGGGCGGTGCCGCGGTGGGCAAGTGATGTAACCGGTGTTTCGCCTACAGACTATCGCAGCAAGCCCAGCGTCTTTCCGCTCGCAAATTGTAAATAGCGAATCCGTCGTGGTGCGAGCGCAACCTTTATCCAACTTGTTCTTGTCTTCCGTGTGTGCCTCCACGACGCATGCGCGAGAATATGACGCAGATCCGGCGTTCGGACACATGACCCAGAAGCGATTTGTTTACAAGCAGAGGAAGACACGCGTATCTAAGCTGTTGAACTCTACATTGATCGTGCTTTAGGTCTCGGCATAGTTCTCAAAATGGGGCTAAAGTGTGCATTTCATGGATTCCCGAACGCCGGCGCTACGTCATATTCTCGCGCATGCGTCGTGGAGGCACACACGGAAGACAAGAAGAGGTTGAATAAAGTCGTTATTTTGATTTTATTTGCGCACAAAAACTATTGTCGTCGCTTCGTAAAATTATTGTAGAGCCACTGTGGTGAGATGGACTTTGTAACAGCGTTTTAAGTGCCTTTTATGGGTCTTGGGGGTGTAAATGTACACTCTAAAAAAAAAAAGGTTCTATATTGCACCAAAAATGGTTCTTGGCTCGTAATCATAGGGGAACCTTTTTTAGTGCTATATAGCACCAATTTTGGTGCTTCAGTGGTTCTTCAGCGGTTCTTCAGAGGTTCTTCACCGGTTCTTTGACTAAGGTGCTATATAGCACCTCTGAAGAACCGCTGAAGAACCACTGAAGCACCAAAATTGGTGCTATATAGCACTAAAAAAGGTTCCCCTATGATTACGAGCCTTTTTTTTTAGAGTATACTGAATGCCAATGGAAGCCTATCTGAGGCCTTTCTCAGCCATCAGCTTTCAACTAAAATATCTTCATTTGTGTTCCGAAGATGAACGGAGGTCTTACGGGTGTAGAACGACGTGAGGGTGAGTAATTAATGACAGAATTTTCATTTTTGGGTGAACTAACCCTTTAAGACAACCGTCATCAGTCAACAGTGCCACAAAATACTACTTACATATGCAAACTTACATATTTCTATGCAAGTTAGCAGGTGCTTAACTGTGAATGGCATATTCACCTGTAATTTTGATTTGTTCTCCTCCACAATTCCTAAAAAACAAGTGCACGGAAGCTACAGAGGTTTTCATTCATGGCTCAGCCTTACAAGAACTACTGCACATTCCTGCATCCACCAAGTAGCAATCTTCCCCAAAACACACACACACACAAATATTTATTACAGCACACCAGGGGGAAATGCATCCTAAGATGAGCGCATCCTCCTGGCATCCTGACCATCCTGTATTCCTGGTAAGCATCTTACTACCGCACTAGTCATTTAGCAGAGGCTTTCATCCAGCAGCATCGCGGCACAGACGGCCCCGTTGTAGCAGCTCGGGGTTAAGTGCACCGCTCGAGAGCACAATGGATACAGGATCTCTGTAAATCTCCGGTTCATGGATCGAACCCACGCCAGGGTTCAATCTGTAACCTTTTGGGCTGCAAGCCCAGATCCGTAACCATGACAGCACTGCAAACACACACACACACACACACTAGTAACTGAGATCAAATAACACCAAATTAATTCAATAACATCCAAATCCTTTAATATTCTCACATAATGCTGATGCAGAGATCAGTGTTATTTGTATCAAAATGTCTTGCGTGTTTCCCTGATTTATTTTGGGCTGCACAAATGAACATGGAAATTAAAATACGATCAATTACATCAAAAAATAGGAGTTTGTGTATTGAATAAATTGCTATAGGAAGCTTTCATCCAAGTATTAATGCATCTAAATATGAATGCATTTATAAAAAATGAACTGAATGCATTAATTTTGTTAAATCAATATTTAATAATGCTGAAACAGATGCAAACGTCTTTTAATGTGCAGATCAATAAAATGGCATGCCAACTGTGCTAATCGTGTAAATATCTTGATTCAAATTTAAATATTATGGATTATGACTGACCAAATTGACCTGTAATTTTGTTATCTTTTTTATTTTATGAATTGCTATTGCATCTAAATATTGATGCATTTAGTCAAATTAACTAAAATCAATGTTATGGCATAAAATATATTTAATAATGTGTAAGACGTGGTCAAATATGATCCATAAAATGCCAAATATTAACGAAAATATTCATGCCAAAAGTATATTTTTGATATATGTTATTCATTGTGGTCAAAATATGATCCATAAAACCACATAAAATACCAATTATTTATGAATGTTAATGCCAAATGTATATTTGATACATGTTATTAGTTGTGTTTAATTTGATTAACTAATCAGCAGCATGTAAACAATTTTATTAAAATTTTAATAATAATTATATCTGAAAAATGTCAGCGGTCACTTTTTGATTTTGTAAATTGCTATAGAAAGCTCGAATACATGTTAATATTCACCTAAATTTTTATGTTTTTAGTCAAACTGACTAATGTATTAATTGTGTTAAATTAATTTAATCAATACAATCGAATCACTTAAAATTAGGGCTGTCAAAAGATTAATCGCATCCAAAATAAAAGTTTGTGTTTACATAATATATATGTGTGTGTACTCTGTTAATTATTATTTATATAGAAATACACACACAAGCATGTATATATTTAAGAAAAAATATTATTTCTATATATAAAACATTTATATTTATATATATTATAGATTATATAAATGTATATACAGTATATACATGCAAATATTTCTTAAATATATACATGAATGTGTGTGTATTTATATATAAATAATAATTAACAGAGTACACACACATATATTATGTAAACACAAACTTTTATTTTGGATGCGATTAATTGCGATTAATCTTTTGACAGCCCTACTTAAAATGCATGTTAATGCCAAATTTGTGATTAAATGTGTTTAATTTGCTTAATCTTCATATCATGTTTGAATTTCACGTGACTAGACATTTATGTTATATTATTTACAGTATTATTTATTATCTCGGGGTGTGGTGCCATTGAGGCATTCCTCACACACAGACATGCGTCCAGAACAAAGAGCCGCGCGCCAGACGCCAGGGATAAAGAGATATCAGCCCCTCTCTCTTTCACTCTTTCTCTGCAGCTCTCTGTCAACCCCTCCATCCCAGCTTTAGCCGTCCTTTCATCTCCCAGCCGTCCACTGCTGCTAACTTTCCACTCGCTCTACACCCCTCTATCGCTCTCAGAAGGGAGAGAGAGAACGACAGCCAATCGGAGCGCTCGAAACGCTGACGCTATCGCTGCAGAACATGAATATAATTTCCCCAAAATTCCAGAACGGAAAAAACTTTAATGTCCCGCTGAGACCCGGATCAGACCCTGGAATCTGGGGGATTTGAGATAGCGAGAGCCCGATCTATGAATGGACACACACCTGTGTGTGTGTGTATATGTGTGTGATAACAGATAAATATTAGAGTACTATGTTCTGGTGTCTCAAACGGCATGTTCTGTGTTGGATATTGTGTGATAGTATTGTCAATGTGCGCATGTGTGTGTTTGTGTTACTATGGAGGCCTGCATCAGTGTAGCCCATGCTAATGTGTTTTTACACTGGAATATTTAAGCGCGCTAAAAGTAGCAGCAGAGAAGCTTTCGCCTACGCCAATGCAGGGACCTGCTCCATGGAAATTTGCAAGCGCATGTCCATGTGTGTGTGTGTGTGTGTGTGTGTGTAGACAGGTCTCAATACATTCCATTCCTGTCTTAATGGAGGCTTACGGCGGCCTTTGAGTGTCTGTGTGAATAAATAGAAGCCAGCAGCCCAGAATACCTGTTTCCTGAACAGGATTATGCCAAGAGCGTACACACACACACACACACACACACACACACACACACACACACACACATTCATACACTGATTCACACATTCACATGCACATATTGAGACATACACACTGACCCGTACAATATCTCTACATTTAAATCAAAGTTTAAAATTGACATGATATTTGATCAGATGGTTGCATGCTAGCTAGTTGAAAAACCAAAGTGAACTCTTGTTTTCTTTAACTGTTATACAGAAGCATCTGATGCATTTCAATATATTATATATTAGAGTTGACTAGAATGGGTTTGGAAAGAAAAAAGACAACAAACAGCCTCATAAAGATCAAAAACTACCCTAAAATTATATAATAAATATAATTAATATAATATAATATATTATAAATAAAAAATATAATATAATATTAAAATATAATTAAAATGTATGAGTTTTTGACACTGCTCTCAAACATAGAAAAAAACTATTTTAAAAGTTTTAAAAATGGCCCTATTCGATAATAAAATAATAAATAAATAAATTTAAAATGTAATGTAAGAAAAATGTCTGACATTCCTTTAAAACACAGAAAAAAGTTATAAAACACTATAAAAGTTGTAAAAATGCCCCTATTCTGTAATAGATTTGAACACATCCAAAGCTCAGATTGTATTCAAAAATCCAGTTTGAGCTCTCCATTGAGAAAGATCGACTTTTGGATGATCTTTTGCTGGATGCACAAAACTAAAATGTTAGAAACTCAATTTAATAACATGTTATTATTATATATACATGTTATTAATGTTATTATAATTTTAGTTCACATGCACATGACAGTTAAATAAACATACACACATAATTCTGACCGTATCAATCTATTAGTGTCTGTAATGAACATCACACACACACACACACACACACACACACACACACACACACACACACGTGTCTCAGACAGCGCTGAGAGCTGTCTGCTGTCTAATGCTTGTCTGTCTGCTGTAGTGAGTGATTCATGGACACTGTGAGTGTGTGTGTGTGTGTGTGTGTGTGTGTGTGTGTGTGTGTGTGTGTGTGTGTGTGTGTGTGTGTGTGTGTGTGTGTGTGTGTGTGTGTGTGTGTGTGTGACGTGTTATCAGTGTCAAAGACATGCGGGACATGAGGACATGGTTCAGTTCAGCCTCTCTCTGTCCATTTCAGACATATCAGCTTCTGTCGTCAGGTAGAAAGTGACGACGTGGAAAAAATATTCTGCATATTTTCTGTCCTACTTCTGTCTTACTTCTGTCCTACTTCTGTCCTACTTCTGTCCTACTTCTGTCCTACTTCTGTCCTACTTCTGTCTTACTTCTGTCCTACTTCTGTCCTACTTCTGTCTTACTTCTGTCTTACTTCTGGCCTACTTCTGTTTTACTTCTGTCTTACTTCTGTCTTACTTCTGTCCTACTTCTGTCTTACTTCTGGCCTACTTCTGTCTTACTTCTGTCCTACTTCTGTCCTACTTCTGTCCTACTTCTGTCCTACTTCTGTCCTACTTCTGTCTTACTTCTGTCCTACTTCTGTCCTACTTCTGTCCTACTTCTGTCTTACTTCTGTCCTACTTCTGTCCTACTTCTGTCTTACTTCTGTCTTACTTCTGGCCTACTTCTGTTTTACTTCTGTCTTACTTCTGTCTTACTTCTGTCCTACTTCTGTCTTACTTCTGGCCTACTTCTGTCTTACTTCTGTCCTACTTCTGTCCTACTTCTGGCCTACTTCTGTCCTACTTCTGTCCTACTTCTGTCTTACTTCTGTCTTACTTCTGGCCTACTTCTGTCTTACTTCTGTCTTACTTCTGTCCTACTTCTGTCCTACTTCTGTCCTACTTCTGTCCTACTTCTGTCCTACTTCTGTCTTACTTCTGTCCTACTTCTGGCCTACTTCTGTCTTACTTCTGTCTTACTTCTGTCTTACTTCTGTCCTACTTCTGGCCTACTTCTGTCCTACTTCTGTCTTACTTCTGTCTTACTTCTGGCCTACTTCTGTCCTACTTCTGTCTTACTTCTGTCTTACTTCTGTCTTACTTCTGTCCTACTTCTGGCCTACTTCTGTCCTACTTCTGTCTTACTTCTGGCCTACTTCTGTCCTACTTCTGTCCTACTTCTGTCTTACTTCTGTCCTACTTCTGTCTTACTTCTGTCTTACTTCTGGCCTACTTCTGTCCTACTTCTGTCCTACTTCTGTCTTACTTCTGTCCTACTTCTGGCCTACTTCTGTCTTACTTCTGTCTTACTTCTGGCCTACTTCTGGCCTACTTCTGTCCTACTTCTGTCTTACTTCTGTCCTACTTCTGTCCTACTTCTGTCCTACTTCTGTCTTACTTCTGTCTTACTTCTGGCCTACTTCTGTCTTACTTCTGTCTTCTGTCCTACTTCTGTCCTACTTCTGTCTTACTTCTGTCTTACTTCTGGCCTACTTCTGTCTTACTTCTGTCTTCTGTCCTACTTCTGTCCTACTTCTGTCTTACTTCTGTCTTACTTCTGTCTTACTTCTGGCCTACTTCTGTCTTACTTCTGTCTTCTGTCCTACTTCTGTCCTACTTCTGTCCTACTTCTGTCTTACTTCTGTCTTACTTCTGTCCTACTTCTGTCTTACTTCTGTCCTACTTCTGGCCTACTTCTGTCCTACTTCTGTCTTACTTCTGTCCTACTTCTGTCTTACTTCTGGCCTACTTCTGTCCTACTTCTGTCTTACTTCTGTCCTACTTCTGTCTTACTTCTGTCCTACTTCTGTCTTACTTCTGTCCTACTTCTGGCCTACTTCTATCCTACTTCTGTCCTACTTCTGTCTTACTTCTGGCCTACTTCTGTCCTACTTCTGTCTTACTTCTGTCCTACTTCTGTCTTACTTCTGTCCTACTTCTGGCCTACTTCTGTCCTACTTCTGTCTTACTTCTGTCCTACTTCTGTCTTACTTCTGTCCTACTTCTGTCCTACTTCTGTCTTACTTCTGTCTTACTTCTGGCCTACTTCTGTCCTACTTCTGTCTTACTTCTGTCTTACTTCTGTCCTACTTCTGGCCTACTTCTGTCTTACTTCTGTCTTACTTCTGGCCTACTTCTGTCCTACTTCTGTCCTACTTCTGTCTTACTTCTGTCTTACTTCTGGCCTACTTCTGTCCTACTTCTGTCTTACTTCTGTCCAACTTCTGGCCTACTTCTGGCCTACTTCTGGCCTACTTCTGTCCTACTTCTGTCTTACTTCTGTCTTACTTCTGTCCTACTTCTGGCCTACTTCTGGCCTACTTCTGGCCTACTTCTGTCTTACTTCTGTCCTACTTCTGTCTTACTTCTGTCCTACTTCTGTCTTACTTCTGTCCTACTTCTGGCCTACTTCTGGCCTACTTCTGTCCTACTTCTGTCCTACTTCTGTCTTACTTCTGTCCTACTTCTGTCTTACTTCTGTCCTACTTCTGTCTTACTTCTGTCCTACTTCTGTCTTACTTCTGTCCTACTTCTGGCCTACTTCTATCCTACTTCTGTCCTACTTCTGTCTTACTTCTGTCTTCTGTCCTACTTCTGTCCTACTTCTGTCTTACTTCTGTCCTACTTCTGTCTTACTTCTGTCTTACTTCTGTCTTACTTCTGTCTTACTTCTGTCCTACTTCTGTCTTACTTCTGTCCTACTTCTGTCTTACTTCTGTCCTACTTCTGTCTTACTTCTGTCCTACTTCTGGCCTACTTCTATCCTACTTCTGTCCTACTTCTGTCTTACTTCTGTCTTCTGTCCTACTTCTGTCCTACTTCTGTCTTACTTCTGTCCTACTTCTGTCTTACTTCTGTCTTACTTCTGTCTTACTTCTGTCCTACTTCTGGCCTACTTCTGTCCTACTTCTGTCTTACTTCTGTCTTACTTCTGTCTTACTTCTGTCCTACTTCTGGCCTACTTCTGGCCTACTTCTGGCCTACTTCTGTCTTACTTCTGTCCTACTTCTGTCTTACTTCTGTCCTACTTCTGTCTTACTTCTGTCCTACTTCTGGCCTACTTCTGTCCTACTTCTGTCCTACTTCTGTCCTACTTCTGTCCTACTTCTGTCTTACTTCTGTCCTACTTCTGTCTTACTTCTGTCCTACTTCTGTCTTACTTCTGTCCTACTTCTGGCCTACTTCTATCCTACTTCTGTCCTACTTCTGTCTTACTTCTGTCTTCTGTCCTACTTCTGTCCTACTTCTGTCTTACTTCTGTCCTACTTCTGTCTTACTTCTGTCTTACTTCTGTCCTACTTCTGTCTTACTTCTGTCCTACTTCTGGCCTACTTCTGTCCTACTTCTGTCTTACTTCTGTCCTACTTCTGTCCTACTTCTGTCTTACTTCTGGCCTACTTCTGTCCTACTTCTGTCCTACTTCTGTCCTACTTCTGTCTTACTTCTGTCCTACTTCTGTCCTACTTCTGTCTTACTTCTGTCCTACTTCTGTCTTACTTCTGTCTTACTTCTGTCCTACTTCTGTCTTACTTCTGTCTTACTTCTGTCCTACTTCTGTCTTACTTCTGTCCTACTTCTGTCTTACTTCTGTCCTACTGCTGTCTTACTTCTGTCTTACTTCTGTCTTACTTCTGTCCTACTTCTGTCCTACTTCTGTCCTACTTCTGTCCTACTTCTGTCTTACTTCTGTCCTACTTCTGTCCTACTTCTGTCTTACTTCTGTCTTACTTCTGTCTTACTTCTGGCCTACTTCTGTCCTACTTCTGTCCTACTTCTGTCCTACTTCTGTCCTACTTCTGTCTTACTTCTGTCCTACTTCTGTCTTACTTCTGTCCTACTTCTGTCCTACTTCTGTCCTACTTCTGTCCTACTTCTGTCCTACTTCTGTCTTACTTCTGTCCTACTTCTGTCTTACTTCTGTCTTACTTCTGTCCTACTTCTGTCCTACTTCTGTCTTACTTCTGTCCTACTTCTGTCCTACTTCTGTCCTACTTCTGTCTTACTTCTGTCCTACTTCTGTCCTACTTCTGTCTTACTTCTGTCCTACTTCTGTCCTACTTCTGTCCTACTTCTGTCCTACTTCTGTCTTACTTCTGTCCTACTTCTGTCCTACTTCTGTCTTACTTCTGTCTTACTTCTGTCCTACTTCTGTCCTACTTCTGTCCTACTTCTGTCTTACTTCTGTCCTACTTCTGTCTTACTTCTGTCTTACTTCTGTCCTACTTCTGTCTTACTTCTGTCCTACTTCTGTCCTACTTCTGTCCTACTTCTGTCTTACTTCTGTCCTACTTCTGTCTTACTTCTGTCCTACTTCTGTCCTACTTCTGTCCTACTTCTGTCCTACTTCTGTCTTACTTCTGTCCTACTTCTGTCTTACTTCTGTCCTACTTCTGTCCTACTTCTGTCTTACTTCTGTCCTACTTCTGTCTTACTTCTGTCCTACTTCTGTCCTACTTCTGTCCTACTTCTGTCCTACTTCTGTCTTACTTCTGTCCTACTTCTGTCCTACTTCTGTCCTACTTCTGTCTTACTTCTGTCTTACTTCTGTCTTACTTCTGTCCTACTTCTGTCCTACTTCTGTCTTACTTCTGTCTTACTTCTGTCTTACTTCTGTCTTACTTCTGGCCTACTTCTGTCCTACTTCTGTCCTACTCCTGCCTTACTTCTGTCTTCTGTCATTCAGCTAGTTTTTCATCCTTTGCATTGTGCCCAACAAAACAAAAATGATAAAATGTCAAAAAATTATTTAATGATAAAAGTTGCTATGCCTTACTGATAACATTACAACCAAGGTTTATGTTTTGATTTAGAAAACATCCCTGCTATTCCCTGATATTTTCACATCAATACTAAGCAGTAAAAACAATTGCAATATGAGAATAATTAGAAATTAACATGAAACTGACATTTGCTAACCAATAAAGCATGTTTTTCCATGTGACACAAAACTTTCAGTGTGAGAGCCCGAGAGGGTTCATGTGACAACAAATGATTCACAAAATACAAAGATTTAACTCAATTCAATCGAATGCTACAATTACTCACATCTGCATTATATTTACAAACGCTCAAAGGCAAACAGCTCATACGAGCGCGCACACAATTACACGTGTGTGCACATACGGTCTGATGTTTAACATTCCATTTATTGAATAACTGGTGTTGTCATGACAACAGTCCAAAAGACGGAAAATGAAAGGAAAAAAAGCACAAACCCTGAGATGAGATGTAGGTGCGCATGTTAACATCATCTTTAAATAGACTGGGTTGTTTTTTTTGAGGTTGGCATTTTTACAAGTCAGAAATCCATCTTTGTTTAATACACAAATAAAAGATATGAGCGTAAAGCTTGCTGGATCACATTACAATGATTTAGCTTTGAAACTGAGCTTGCTTAGTATGCCTAACAAGCTGTGGCTTTCAAATGTCGGATTTGATTCTTTCATTAAATCGAATCAGATGAACGCAAGCTTGACACCCGAAAGAATAAAGTTCCTTCATACTGAAACCTGTGATGAAATACATGACAGCTGTAAGAGCATGTCCCTCGAAAACCATCTGTTTTGCCCAGTTAATGTCCGTCTTCCCGACACAAAAGCTCAGAAAGTCTCTGTTATCTCTTTTCTCTCTGGAAGATCTTTGAAGATCGTCTGCGTCTCTGATGGTGTCAAAGTTCCTTCACACTCGCCTGGGAACGTGACAGGAATGAGAAAGCCCTAAAAAACATCTTCAGTGATGTTGAACCCATGAAAGCTAAAAGAAGAGTAAGACTGACAGACAGAAATAAAAACGTCTATGATATGCCCCAATTATAAGGCCACCCTGGAGCTATAAGAGGAAGTCGATTGTTGATATTTAATATGGCAACAAGTAAGACTGAAGGAGGATGTAGCTAAAATATTTCAAACCTTGTTAAAATATTCATTATACACCAAGATTTAAAATTTTGCACAAAAATTATTAATAAAAACTCATCCTTCAGAGAAACCATCATTTCAATAAAAAAGATTTAAAATGTTTATATAGTAAATTAAAAAAATATATATATATATTAATATATATATATATATATTAATATATATATATATATATATATATATATATATATATATATATATATATATATATATATATATATATATATATATATATATATATATATATATATATATATATATATATATATATATATATATATATATATATAAATAAATTAACTAAAAGAAAATGTTATATAAATATTGATATGCATTTTTCATTTTGTATTTATTTTACTAAAATATTTTTACATTTTTGATATTTAATATTGTACAAAGTATGTCTGAGTGATGTAGAATAATTCATTTTCAGCCTTAGATATTCATTATGTCAAGATTGGTTAGTGCAACATTTTTGCAGTAAAAAAAAAACTATATAAGTAATAATAATAATAATAATAATAATAATAATAATAATAATAATAAAATACTCTTTTTCACATGATTTCATGGGAAATCTTCATTTCAACCAACCAGATTTAAAACGGATTTAAAATGTCTTAAGGAAAAAAGTAAACTAAATTAACACAAAAATATAAAATAGGCAAGGATATAGTAATAAAAGTAAAAGTATTTTTATATATTTTTATTAGTGCTGGGCAAATGAACGCGTTAACGTGGGCGATTGTTTTTTTTCAGTTTAACGCATTAAAAATATTTAACGGAGCGTCCGTTTTTATATCCATTTTTGCCCAGCGTTACATTATATGATCACGCTCTTATTCATGTAAATGCTTTTAAACAATCCAAGCGCGACAAGACACAAGAGAATGTGCTGTATGTCAGTGTCCTGTCTGTGTGGGTGCGTCTCAATCCGCTCGCTAGTTCAGTAGTCAGGGCACTGATCAGGGAGTCGGCCAAATTGACGTACACAAAATACTGATTCACCAGCTAGGAAGTCAGGGAGCTAATCGAGGGACACCCATAGACTGTAAAAAAATATGGATGTAGTGTCCGTGACGTCACCCATTGGATTCTGAAGAGCAGTTTTGAAGCGTAAAGTAGGGTTGAGCTGGCCATTGTCATCTTGTCAGCGCGTTATTGCGCGTCATTCCCGGACAATAGAAAATGGGCAAAGAGGCGGGACGTGGGCGGAGCTGAGGTGACGTGATGACTAACAGACAGCAGATAAATGGCTATCCACCTGTCACTCAAGTGGCCACGCCCTTAATTATGCAGAACTTTAAGGCTTTATATAAGGTAAACAAATGAGTTATAAAATTATTCACCCCCCTCACAGTCGTCATGAAGGGCAAAATTAGCCGTATAGATCAAAACCAGTTTTTCCCAGCCTGTAAACATCAAGTTTCAAGTTTCAAGTTTGGTTTATTTATATAGCACAGTTAAACACAGCAAACATGGCTGACCAAAGTGCTGAACAATACACAAGTTAAAAAAACAAGGACATAGCCCAACATTTAAGACATAAAATCACAGTGAATTAAAAGCTAGAAGAGCCGATCTGATATAATCCGGAAGGCTATTCCATAGCCTAGGGCCGGCAATAGCAAAGGCTCTGTCTCCTCTGTGTTTTAATCGAGATCTGGGGACAGATAAAAGTCTCTTATCACCAGACCTCAAATTTCGTGTGGGATTATGTGGACAGAGTAGCTCAGACAAATAGCTCGGTGCCAGGTTGTTTAATGATTTGAAGATAAAGAGTAGAATTTTAAAATAAACGCCAGGCATAAAAGCGGCATTAAAAAAAAAACGCCTCGGGTTAGTTTTTTTTATTTTGACGCGGCACGTTAAAAACTGGCCGACCAATCGGCGCTTTTGTTCACGTGCCTGGAGCTGCTGAAGTTACAGTAAAACACGATTTGGTGGCGCTCAAGCACAAAACGGTCTTGCCGAGCACACATTGATATGACGAAGAAGTAGTAAGTAGACAAAGAAGAAGATGAGCTGCTAATGCTGCTTGCCAGTTAGCAAAAAGTGTGTGAATGGTTTTGGCAAGCACGTAAATACTGTCTCTCTTCTTCTTCTGTGTGACAAGCGAGTGTCAGAAGCGTAAAGTGCCACAGCACCACCTTGTGTACCGGGAGCGTTATCTACTGAATTTGTACGTTCACTCGGCGCATCAGCAGTGAAAATCGCTTGGGTGTGAACACTCAAGACGCACCGAAAAACGCTGGCGATAAGCGCGTGCGATATTCATCCCGGTGTGTACAGGCCTTAACACACACACACGCGCCAGTCTCATGCAGATGTGCACACTTTAAGTTCTCTTTCGCTCTTGAACAAAAAATAACAACAACACAGAGAATTTTGCCAAAATGCCAGTTTTGTAGAGTATTCTCATATTAGGAGTCTTAAATGAGATAAATAACGTCTTAAATGAACTTGTGAGAAAATGAGATTTGCGGGACAACGCGTCAGATCATGTTCAGCAGCGGCCGATCTTAAAGTGACAGCAGCACTGATAATGTGTCATTAATGTTCATCAAAGAACGGCGGGAACAGAGAAAAGTGTAGCTTTAATGATGATTAATCTATATTTCATTTATTATTTATGCAGTTAAGAAAGGTTTTTGATAACTATTACATTTCTGTTTATGTCTAACAGGGAAGGCCATGGGTAAATATAACATTTATTATAATGGGTTTATGTAAAGATTGTTTTAAGTTCAATTAAATTAAAAGTAGTTTTTTTAAAGCCTAATAAATGTTGAAATTGGCAGCTTTCAGTTATACTGTAATGTAACGTCATTAATGTTTCATAGAGACATTAGTATCAGTGATACTGGCCTTCATTCATAAAAACATGCCATTACAACACATATTTAAAATATACTGTCTTTTAATTGTTTCTTCATTAATTTGGAGAGTAACTGAAATTATTACAATATCAAAATGTAGAAAAAAAATGTTTTAATTGCGCTTAATCATGATTAATTACAGAACAAATGCGATTAATTACTTGTTGTTTTTTAATCGATTCACAGCATTAATTTTGATATATTTTTAATATGTACACATCTTATGTTTTTATATCATTTATATATTTTATATTTACTAAAATATTTTACTATAAACATTTGCTACACGAGACAAATGAATCTTGAATCAAAGTTTTGAATCAGGGAATTGAAATTGACAGTTTGAACTGAATCAAACTCTACTTGTAAGTTATTAAATTATCTCTGTCTTCAGTTGCAAGACTAAGAGGAATCACAAAGCTAGACTAATGACACAATCTTCTGGATTTGGATTTTGGGTCGTGTTTATGCTGACTGGCGGCATCAATGTGTTTTATTTCCAGTTTTAACATTCAAAGCTTCAGTCTGCAAATGGAGCTAAAGCCAATCCAAGAGTTCTCATGGTTACAAAACATGCTGGTCTGAAATGTGCATGGCACAGAGCATGTAGTGTGTGTGTATGCGTGATGGAGTAGACAGATTCAGAGACATAGACACATATTTATAAACACACACATGCATGCACACACACACACACACACTCCTCTTCTTGTAGTAGCGCTCTGTGTAAGTAGGATTTCCAAGGACTGTTTGTAAGCATATGAAGGGCTGCATTCTCTGGGTGTACTGCTGGGAGACAGCCAGTCCACACACACACACATACACATATATATTTATACACCCTTCACGTTGAACAACCAATAAGTGTCAGTTTATTAAAAACAAAATGGAGTCTCTGACAGAAGGCTGCAGACCATGAAGGCAAAAGCAAAACAACTGTAAACAAGCCGTAATAAATCCACCCACTTCAACCGTGAGGAATCCACTGAATCAGTCCACCTTAAAGGGGCGTTCACACTCAAAGAGATTTGGAGCGATAAAGCATCCAGAAGTCAGTTTCAATGATGGTTGGCGATTTACACTGCGCTAGCCTGGTGCATTTGCCAGTCCACACTGAACATGTAAAACAGAACAACAACACAAGAAACAAATAATGTGCTCGTCAAGTGAGACCAATGAGGTTCATTCTTGTGTTACGCAGCACGTTTGCGCTTCCTCAAGAACCAATGAGGTTCATTCTTGTGTTACACAGCACGTTTGAGCTTCAGCAAGAACCAATGAGGTTCATTCTTGTGTTAAGCAGCACGTTTGAGCTTCTGCAAGAACCAATGAGGTTCATTCTTGTGTTACGCAGCACGTTTGAGCTTCCTCAAGAACCAATGAGGTTCATTCTCGTGTTACGCAGCACGTCTGAGCTTCAGCAAGAACCAATGAGGTTCATTCTTGTGTTACGCAGCACGTTTGAGCTTCCTCAAGAACCAATGAGGTTCATTCTTGTGTTACACAGCACGTTTGAGCTTCCTCAAGAACCAATGAGGTTCATTCTTGGGTTACGCAGCACGTTTGAGCTTCAGCAAGAACCAATGAGGTTCATTCTCGTGTTACACAGCACGTTTGAGCTTCCTCAAGAACCAATGAGGTTCATTCTCGTGTTACGCAGCACGTTTGAGCTTCAGCAAGAACCCATGAGGTTCATTCTCGTGTTACACAGCACGTTTGAGCTTCCTCAAGAACCAATGAGGTTCATTCTTGTGTTACACAGCACGTTTGAGCTTCCTCAAGAACCAATGAGGTTCATTCTCGTGTTACGCAGCACGTTTGAGCTTCTGCAAGAACCAATGAGGTTCATTATTGTGTTACGCAGCACGTTTGAGCTTCCTCAAGAACCAATGAGGTTCATTCTTGTGTTACGCAGCACGTTTGAGCTTCTGCAAGAACCAATGAGGTTCATTATTGTGTTACGCAGCACGTTTGAGCTTCCTCAAGAACCAATGAGGTTCATTCTTGTGTTACGCAGCACGTTTGAGCTTCTGCAAGAACCAATGAGGTTCATTCTCGTGTTACGCAGCACGTTTGAGCTTCCTCAAGAACCAATGAGGTTCATTCTCGTGTTACGCAGCACGTTTGAGCTTCAGCAAGAACCAATGAGGTTCATTCTCGTGTTACGCAGCACGTTTGAGCTTCCTCAAGAACCAATGAGGTTCATTCTCGTGTTACGCAGCACGTTTGAGCTTCAGCAAGAACCAATGAGGTTCATTCTCGTGTTACGCAGCACATTTGAGCTTCCTCAAGAACCAATGAGGTTCATTCTCGTGTTACGCAGCACGTTTGAGCTTCAGCAAGAACCAATGAGGTTCATTCTTGTGTTACGCCGCACGTTTGAGCTTCAGCAAGAACCAATGAGGTTCATTCTTGTGTTACACAGCACGTTTGAGCTTCCTCAAGAACCAATGAGGTTCATTCTCGTGTTACACAGCACGTTTGAGCTTCAGCAAGAACCAATGAGGTTCATTATTGTGTTACGCAGCACGTTTGAGCGTCTGCAAGAACCAATGAGGTTCATTCTCATGTTACGCAGCACGTTTGAGCTTCTGCAAGAACCAATGAGGTTCATTCTCGTGTTACACAGCACGTTTGAGCTTCCTCAAGAACCAATGAGGTTCATTCTTGTGTTACGCAGCACGTTTGAGCGTCTGCAAGAACCAATGAGGTTCATTCTCGTGTTACACAGCACGTTTGAGCTTCAGCAAGAACCAATGAGGTTCATTATTGTGTTACGCAGCACGTTTGAGCTTCAGCAAGAACCAATGAGGTTCATTCTTGTGTTACGCAGCACGTTTGAGCGTCTGCAAGAACCAATGAGGTTCATTCTCGTGTTACACAGCACGTTTGAGCTTCAGCAAGAACCAATGAGGTTCATTATTGTGTTACGCAGCACGTTTGAGCTTCAGCAAGAACCAATGAGGTTCATTCTCATGTTACGCAGCACGTTTGAGCTTACTTAAGAACCAATGAGGTTCATTCTCGTGTTACACAGCACGTTTGAGCTTCAGCAAGAACCAATGAGGTTCATTCTCGTGTTACGCAGCACGTTTGAGCGTCTGCAAGAACCAATGAGGTTCATTCTTGTGTTACGCCGCACGTTTGAGCTTCAGCAAGAACCAATGAGGTTCATTCTTGTGTTACACAGCACGTTTGAGCTTCCTCAAGAACCAATGAGGTTCATTCTCGTGTTACACAGCACGTTTGAGCTTCAGCAAGAACCAATGAGGTTCATTCTCGTGTTACGCAGCACGTTTGAGCTTCAGCAAGAACCAATGAGGTTCATTCTTGTGTTACGCCGCACGTTTGAGCTTCAGCAAGAACCAATGAGGTTCATTCTTGTGTTACACAGCACGTTTGAGCTTCCTCAAGAACCAATGAGGTTCATTCTCGTGTTACACAGCACGTTTGAGCTTCAGCAAGAACCAATGAGGTTCATTATTGTGTTACGCAGCACGTTTGAGCGTCTGCAAGAACCAATGAGGTTCATTCTCATGTTACGCAGCACGTTTGAGCTTCTGCAAGAACCAATGAGGTTCATTCTCGTGTTACACAGCACGTTTGAGCTTCCTCAAGAACCAATGAGGTTCATTCTCGTGTTACGCAGCACGTTTGAGCTTCAGCAAGAACCAATGAGGTTCATTCTTGTGTTACGCAGCACGTTTGAGCGTCTGCAAGAACCAATGAGGTTCATTCTCATGTTACGCAGCACGTTTGAGCTTCTGCAAGAACCAATGAGGTTCATTCTCGTGTTACACAGCACGTTTGAGCTTCAGCAAGAACCAATGAGGTTCATTCTCGTGTTACGCAGCACATTTGAGCTTCCTCAAGAACCAATGAGGTTAATTCTCGTGTTACGCAGCACGTTTGAGCTTCCTCAAGAACCAATGAGGTTCATTCTCGTGTTACGCAGCACGTCTGAGCTTACTCAAGAACCAATGAGGTTCATTCTTGTGTTACGCAGCACGTTTGAGCTTCAGCAAGAACCAATGAGGTTCATTCTTGTGTTACACAGCACGTTTGAGCTTCCTCAAGAACCAATGAGGTTCATTCTTGTGTTACACAGCACGTTTGAGCTTCAGCAAGAACCAATGAGGTTCATTCTTGTGTTACGCCGCACGTTTGAGCTTCAGCAAGAACCAATGAGGTTCATTATTGTGTTACGCAGCACGTTTGAGCTTCAGCAAGAACCAATGAGGTTCATTCTCGTGTTACACAGCACGTTTGAGCTTCAGCAAGAACCAATGAGGTTCATTTTTGTGTTACGCAGCACGTTTGAGCGTCTGCAAGAACCAATGAGGTTCATTCTTGTGTTACGCAGCACGTTTGAGCGTCTGCAAGAACCAATGAGGTTCATTCTCATGTTACGCAGCACGTTTGAGCTTCAGCAAGAACCAATGAGGTTAATTCTCGTGTTACGCAGCACGTTTGAGCGTCTGCAAGAACCAATGAGGTTCATTCTCGTGTTACGCAGCACGTTTGAGCGTCTGCAAGAACCAATGAGGTTCATTCTCGTGTTACGCAGCACGTTTGAGCGTCTGCAAGAACCAATGAGGTTCATTCTCATGTTACGCAGCACGTTTGAGCTTACTCAAGAACCAATGAGGTTCATTCTCGTGTTACGCAGCACGTTTGAGCTTACTTAAGAACCAATGAGGTTCATTCTCGTGTTACACAGCACGTTTGAGCTTCAGCAAGAACCAATGAGGTTCATTCTCGTGTTACGCAGCACGTTTGAGCTTCAGCAAGAACCAATGAGGTTCATTCTCGTGTTACGCAGCACGTTTGAGCTTCAGCAAGAACCAATGAGGTTTGTTCTCACATGTCAAGCAGGTTTGATTGAGCTTCTGCTTATGTTTGCTGATCAATGTATAGATGTGAACAATAAACATGCTTTGAAGCGTCAAAGTGGTAGTTACGTAGCTGTCAAAGGAGGAGCAGAAATCACTCCGATTATATTAAAAAGATCTTAATTTGTGTTTCGAAGATGAACGAAAGTGAGGGTGAGTAAATGATGACAGAACTGAGTGAATTAACCCTTTAATTATACTGAAAATACATCAGTACAGTGTGTGACCATGCACTGCATTCTCAGTGTTGCCACAAGGGATGCTATAGCATGCATTAGCTTTAAAATACTTCCTTCTATGGTAAGTTTTCACTTTCAGGTCTACTACTTCGGATGGAATCTGGCTATAAAGTTAGTTCAAGTCAACATGTTTATAGCTAGCTTTCTGAATAATAACAAAATCTGGTTTAATGACGCAGACATTTGAAAAAAAGCTTGAGTAATGAGGCACGCTTAACCTGGAATCATTTTTTTGACAGCAGAAATACAGCAGCCGAATCTGTCCATCTTAACAGCCGTCCACCTGCGCATAACAAACCCCAAACACTCTACCGCAAATAAACTAGCTCAACCTAAGAGCAATAAAATCAATCAGTGTGGGTCAGTAAGTGCAGCAGTATTATTTAACACTGATGAATAGAGCAGCTCGCCGTGACCGCAGTAAATGTATACAGCCATACGTCAACACACCGCTACAAGAGCAGGTTACCAAGACACTGCTGCCTCACAACTCAAATAAAACATCACACTCTAGAAAACTGCAGGATTTAATAAAATGACAACCCAGGACTAAAGGAACAGTTCTCTAAATTAAAATTCATGTCTTCATGTCATTCCAAAGCCGTACCGAACACAAAAGGAGGAATTCTATAGGCTGCGCTCGTTGCGTTTTCCATGCAATAAAACTGAATGGAGACCGAAGCTTTCAAGCTTCAAAAAAGGACACTTTGCATGAAGCAAAACCATCATTTAAGTCACTATTCACTGATAATAACTGCTGATCAGTCAGATCAGTTCTGTGACTAACTGATTCATTAAAAAAAGAATGATTCACTCAAGAATTGCTTCTACAAAATGAAATGATGGTCATATGGACTCAATGATGATCTGCATCATTGAAAAGATCCAACTCAAAAGAATGATTCACTCAAGAATTGCACAGTGCTGCTTCTCCAGTGAACTCATGACTGTGCCTGAAAGAGTAGATATTTCAGATTTCAGAAGAATTGAAATACAGTGCATGAGTCAAATAAACCCCTTTTACAAGGGTTTTCTTTTTGAAGCTTACAACTGCATGCAGACGAGCGACCAGCACAAATCTCTTTGTTTTAAAGAAGAAAGAAAATCAACCACATGCGGGTGAGTAAATAATCTGTGGGTTAACTAAATGCAATTAGTTAAGCCCTTATTAGAGTGCAAACAAGACATGATTTAATGCTCGTAATTAACAATCATGCATCTCTAATTGATGAATACGCAATCAGAGCAGAGATGAATGGAAAACAATTCATAAACAATTCAGTTAAAAAACAACTCAGTTAGAAAAATAGTGCATTTTACTATTTCAGGCTTTCTAAAGGGATGTCATGATACCAAAATTCCAGTAGTCGGTACCAATACCATAAATATTTTACGTTTCTCGGTACCACAGCAAAATGTTTTTTTTTTTATTTAACTATTTAAAAAAAAAAAAGTTAAATAAAAGCTCTGTTGTATTCTGCCATTGTTTCTGAAGTGCACAATTTTGGTGTCGTACAGTAAGGCCGTGAGAGTCTGTTATATTGATGCACAAAGAACAAACCGTGTGTGTGCACGCTCTCGATCACTGATCGCACGCTGCATTCATGTACAGACACACTACATTAGCGTTGCTTCCACACACATTCGAGAAGGATATTGTTTGATTTGTCATGTGCACATTGTTGTGATTAGTAATCGTAGGTTTATGCAGTCAAAGCGGTTGATTTAGGAGTTTTTGGCATCTCTGTGTAGTCCTGTTCGTATCGCAACTTGATCTCGTTGTTGTTGCTCTGTACACACACACATACACTGTGAATTCTGTAACGTTTTTTCTGTAATGTTTTTTTTTTCATGGCTGCTTAGGTGTGTATAAATTTATTATATAATATAACTATATGGACTCCTTTTATTTGGTTATTTGGTGTCCTTTTGGAGTCTCCAATGATCCTTGAAGCTTGCAGTTTTCTGATTGTTTACTTTGCTGGATATAGCAAATGATGACAAAATGAATGTGTTTAATGAGATAAACAGCATATGCTTAATTTTACGATAAGAGTGCGATTAATCGTGATTAAAAAATGTATCGATTGAGAGCCCTATTAATAATATATCGACACACCTATATTACTATTAGTATATATTACAGTAGCCTAATATATTTCTGACAATTTCTTCAAGCTAATCCAAACTTTTATTTTGACGGGTTGCCGTGAAGACCTTTGAGTGTGTGTTCATGATATGACGATAGTTTTCTCAAATGAAACGGTAAATGCTCATGAAGTGCCTCTCAGAGCAGCTCTGAAGATGAAGTTCATGTCCTCATATAGTGACATGGCAGAGGCTAAAAAGACAGCGAGTGTCACGGGTGCGTGGAAAATGAAACCGCGTGTCTGCGCCATTCATTCACACTGACACACGCAGAACATGCAGGATTCATATTTAAATAGTCTTTTGCAGTTTAATATTCACAGACACTAGTATGTATATATATATATGTATATATATATATATATATATATATATATATATATATATATATATATATATATATATATATATATATATATATATATATATATATATATATATATATATATATATATATATATATTAGGGCTGTCAAAAAATTAATCGCGATTAATCGCATCCAAAATAAAAGTTTGTGTTTACATAATATATGTGTGTGTACTCTGTTAATTATTATTTATATATAAATACACACACATTCATGTATATATTTAAGAAATATTTGCATGTATATACTGTATATACATTTATATAATCTATAATATATATAAATATAAATGTTTTATATATAAAAATAATATTTTTTTCTTAAATATATACATGCTTGTGTGTGTATTTATATATAAATAATAATTAACAGAGTACACACACATATATTATGTAAACACAAACTTTAAATTAGGGCTGTCAAAAGATTAATCGCGATTAATCGCATCCAAAATAAAAGTTTGTGTTTACATAATATATGTGTATATATATATATGTATATTACATAATATGTATTAAGCACACGCTGTTTATCTCATTCATGTATATTACATTACATATATATATATATATTCGGCTACAGTCTGGAGCTGAATTAGATAAACGCTTAGATAAACATGGAAGCGACTGAAAGCAGCTGTACTCGGTACCACCGGTACTACAAAAATGTCACATTTTTACAATTTCAGTCCCGACTTGGTACCGAAGTACCGGTACTTCTACTTAAAAAATCCCTACTTTCTACTGTCACCCTTAAATGGTGCATTATGTAACTTTTCCGTCCGCTAGAGGTCGCCTATTCAAAACAAAGGCATAGTTTGATGACAGTAAGATTGAGGGCAGAATCTTGGGACATGTGGTCTTCACCTCAACCGGTGGAAATAGAATCGGGATAGGACTCGGGCAGAAATCATGTTCATGATGCTATTATTAACGTTACTGTAGTGTGAAGCAGAGCAGGACAAGTGTTGTGGAGCTGAGCAAGGCCGCTGGAGTGATTGATAATGAGAAGAGCGGAACACACGCCTCGCGAGCAGCGGGACTTTTATTATGCCACAGTCGCCAGCCGGCGCCATTTCCGCTTTTCCGGTCATGAGTATGAGGTAAAGCAGCTCAGTTTATCATATTAGACACATCTGAGTGTGTTAATGATGTTATGACGTTACTCTGTGCGTTATCTCGGCGGCTGCTATGACACTTGTTCACACTGCAGTGAGAGTAAAGCGTTTCTGCAGAATAAAACCGGAAACCGAGGGGAACACAGATATGAAGCCATCGACAGGCGACTCCCTCACACGTCCCGGTTCCTTGGCGAAAATATAAATTTTCTCACGATTTACAAATAGTTGGTCAACATTTGGGATATTGTAAATACTCAACTGAACAAAATATATAACAGTGGTTTTTGGATATTTTACTGCAAAAATGTTACATATTGCAGCTTTAATTCAGTGAGTTGCATATTCTTTGTAATTATTTTTGTAATTTACTACCAATTTCTGAGTGATTATTGTTAAATCCTACAGCATTTAGTTTTTTCCAGTGTAGGATACAAATTCATGTACAGACAGAAGCACATCTTTTACTCTCCATAATTGACAAAAAATTGATTTGATATTTTCTGAAGAAAATGTAAGTGTTGCTTGCCAACAAAAACTGCAACAATGTTGCTAAGTGGTTGTTAGAACGTTGCTGAATGGTTGCTTGTGTGGTTGTTTACAATCTCTTGTGAAAAACGCAGCAGGAAATCACACACAGTGAACCACAAGTAATTGAATTTAATCAATATCCAAAAGAGTTGGAATCTCATTTTTTTAAACTCCATCCTTGAGAGCATCTCTCTCTCTTTCTTTGTGTTTGCAATGTCAATCCCATCCCCCTCTCAAAACCATCACAAATACTCTTCAAATACAAATACAAGTTCTCATGAGACTGAATGGATTTGATAATGACTGAGGGATGGCTCCGTTTATCCAATTCAAATAATTTATTCACATTCACACACGCATAATCATTCAGCCTACCATGCGTCGGGATGCATTTCATTCATCTTTTGACTAATGCAAACATATTTTCAATGTAGAGTTTACAACACTTCACCAGAGCTTAATCTATCACCGCTGGTTTGAGTTAACTAAGTGCATTAGCTAAACTGTTTTATTAGGTAACAAGCTTTCTGCTAGGAAGACACGTTGGATAAAACGCAGAGAGAACAAAAAAGAAAAGAAAGGAAGGACAAACTTCAGAGGGAAGAGTGTGAGGATGAGTTTGGGAGCGACGCCCCACAACTAAATACATAATGACCCTTAATGGCCGCCGTTTCACCGCGTAACCAACAGCAACCACTGCAGCGAGGAAAAAATGTCCAGCCTTTCGCCTCTCAAGTGTGTTTGTGTGTGTGTGTGTGTGTGTGTGTGTGTGTGTGTGTGTGTGTGTGTGTGTGTGTGTGTGTGTGTGTGTGTGTGTGTGTGTGTGCTTGCGCATTTCAACAACAAAACAACAAGAGATGACACACTTTAAACGTCACCATTTCTTCTCGATTTTCCGATTAGTGATGCTCGTCTCCTGTACATTTGTAATTTCTGTAAACATTAAAGTGTTCATGCTCTTAATGAAGGGCTCTGGTGATCTTGAGCTGGTTTCAGCATGAAGACACAGACTGACAGAGAGTTTGTGCCTATTCAGCACTGCCATCTAGAGCTCGCTTACAGAACCACACAGCCGACAGAAGCTCTCTGACCTCTGAGAGTCAACAATTCAGGGCTAAAATCATGCATAAAAATACATATCATAAAACTGATTATACAAACATTACTCTGGAATGATTGTTTGTCTCTGAATTATTAACATCAAGGGATTCGTTGCTTATTTTAGGATTTTTTTTTTTTGTTGGATTAAAACTATGATAAACCCTTTCATAAACAATCTCACAAAACCTGAAAAATGTCCAGGTCATATTTCAACTAGTGCTGGGGAAAAATTAATTGTGATTAATCGCATCCAAAATAAAAAAAAGTTTACATAATATATGTGTGTAATTATTATGTAAATACACATATTTATATTTATATATTTAAGACATATTTGCATGTATAATATACTGTATATATAATTGATCTAATATATAAAAAAAATTTGTATAAAAATATAAAACATTTCTTAAATATATATATATATATATACACATGCATGTGTGTGTATTTATATATACATAATTATAAACAGTACACACACATATATTACGTAAACACAAACTTTTATTTTGGATGCGATTAATCACGCTAATTTCAACACAAAGAAATTATATTTTGCACACTTTCTCTAAAGATTGTCATTATGATTTAAATAAGATATCATTATTTTGTTTGCATTACAGTAAAGTATTAATGCATCTTGTTAGTATTTGTTGTAATGTTGCATCTTAATGGGAACTCCAAAAAAAGACAAAAATCATAATTAAAGTCAGTAAAACCATATATATTATAGTAATGAGAATTTGTGAACTATAAATGTAAATAATGAAAAGAAATCTTAAATATAATGTTTTTTTCCTTGATGCAGCGCTGTTATTGCTAACTGAAATATTATAAACTAATAAAAATAGTTTCTGGTCTAAATTATAGAGTAAAATATAAATAGATGAAAAGCTTAAATTTAATTGAAGTAGGTATTACAGTTTCTAAAACTAAAAGCAAAATTAATATAAACTAATGGTAAATAGAAATAGTTACACAAACTAATGACAAATAGCACATACCATAATGACAAAAAAATAAAATAGAAAATAGAAAAACTAATACTAATAAATACTATAACAGTATATGATGCTAAACATATTTGTTTTTTTCCCCCCAATTTTATTTTTTATTTTATTCTTGCAATCTTTTTGGGTGAAATGTGACCTGGACATTATTTGTGAGATTCACACAAATACATTTTCTTTAGTCTCCAGGCCCGTTCACACCAATGATAATAACGAGAAGGATATAGTTCTAATATAAAAGAATATCAGAGTCCACAGCACAACAATAACGATAACATAATCATTGTAACACACTTTGACAGTCAGACTTACTAATACGTTAAAGAGCTTTAAAAGAGCTCTAGCATTTTAAAGCGGCAGAAGACAAAACTACAGCTCGCTTAAATAAACAGAACAATATTGTTCTTGGTGTGAACAGGGCTTTAGCTTTGAATGCACGAGAACTGTAACGTATCATTGTATTTTATATGAGTCATGCATGATTATTAAACATAATAATTATTGTGCTTTTCTAGTCCCCATGCAAACACTATATGCATGTGCTCTAGAAACCTGGAATACAGAAACCCATCCAGTCTTAAATAAAACATTTGATGAATATATGACAAATACTTGCCATGAATATCTATAATGAATTATGCAAACATCCTCGTGATGGAGCGGCCGCTGTCATTTCTCTCCACACAGATCTAATAGATCGAGCACAAGAAGTTCAGTAGAAGTGTCTGTGACCAGATTCAAACAGCAAGCTAATGCACAGCAAAAAGCTTTTCCTGCCATTTTCTCCAACAAACCTCTGACTTTAAGCTGGCAGTTGTCGGCAGACTGCCAAAGCACTGTTTATTTGTACAAATACTGTAACAACTAAGCTCTCTGAAAATAAAGCGTCCTGCAACGGTTTCTGAATGTGTCAGCGTACTGAGAATTATTAAACCGTACAGTATACTTGCTTCCTTAGAAAAAAATCCACGTTACAAAAACAAAATAATCTGCTTACTGTACCATGACACTCCTACACTGAAAATGAAAGATTGATGAGTAAAGGAGCTTATAAAATTCACTTAAAAACTGGGATGAGATGATAGACAACTTGACAACTGCCTTTATAGAGTTTATAGTATAGAGTTCATCTAGATTTATCTAGTGTTTTAATTCTAATATTTTTGCAGCTGTGTTAAAGGGATAGTTCAATTCAATTCAAAATTAAATCATATTTACCGACCCTGGTGTTGTTCTAATGCCTTATGCCATTCTTTCTTTTTCGGACACAAAAGGAAAAATAGGGGGGGGGCATATAATGGCAGTAAATCGTGACCATTATTTTTGACAATGCTGGATTATGGTGATATTTTATACATGCATGCAAATCAATCTTCTTTGAAAATGCTGGATTCAGTATATCACGCGGCACTAAGATTTGTAACTACTGTAACTACTAACTTTCGTACTCATCACTGTAGCTATGAGAGTGTTGGTTGGCCATCTTTGCACAATCGCAGGCTGGAGCACTGGTATATTTTTCTTTTTAAGGCCATACTTTGGAAACTGCCAACTTACTTATGTTCTCTTCTGACTCCAAACGTCACAACCAGGAATCTTAGATCACATGGGCAAATCATGTACGATATCCCACGAACGCGAACTGTTTTCGGTGAAAGTGCCTTTAAAGTTTTTGCACCTTTTTCCTTGTGTAAATTGCAGAAACACCTCAAATAAAGGACTATTTGAGTAATAAATGCACATGTGATGTTATTGAGCGCTGCTGGTGATTATGTTGAGATGATGTTAAATTGCTAAATGTCTTCTTCGGTTAATTGTGTGTATATGTATTTTATATTTTATTTTTTTCCTGCTGTCTTGGCCAGGACTCCCTTGAAAAAGTGATTTTGAATCTCAATGGGATTATTTCCTGGTAAAATAAAGGAAAATGAAAATGAAATTAATTTTCAAACTTTAACAAAAGATGCAAAATATCACAGAATAATCCCATGAGACACGTGTTGTATATTCCAAGTGTTCTGGAGGTATACAATAGGGCTTGGTGGAAAATAGGGGTGGGGTAGGGGTAGAAAGAAAAGGGGGAAAAAATCTCCCTCCAACAATTCAGAATTGATTCTGAGCTTAGTTTTCAACCAAAGTGCATGTACTTTAGAAACACACGTATTCTGCTTGCTTCCAATTCCTCTCTCACACACACACACACACACACACACACACACACACAAAACTCAAGCCTTCCATAAAATAATCTTTCATTAAGTTTGAAGCAGATTACATTCACAGGCTTCATTGCACAGAATGCTTTGCTTGATGTTAAAGGCACAATATGTAAGATTTTTGAAAAAAACACTAATACAGTGTTACATATTTTGTTGACTTGTGTACATTATCCCAAATGTTTCCAAGAATGTTTAAATCCAGAGAAATAAGCAATTTTTCAATGCTTATCAATGACAAATCGTTCGGTTTTATTTTGTAGAAACCATGGAAACACCAAATACGCTTTAATATATGATGTGTTTTATTAGACAGGAGAGCAACTGTTTGGATCATTAATGGACAGAAAACTAATCATTGTGCTCCAGCTCAACACAGTTAGTCTTATTGGTTAAATCTGGTGTTCTTGATTTCCCGCGAGTACCATGTTTTACCGCCTAATATCGATCTCTTACTGTAGTGTGAACAAGTGTCTCATAGCAGTGCTGAGCGAACGCACAGAGTAGCATTATAACATCACTTTAACACACTCAAATGTGTGTAATATGATGAAACAGCGTTGCGCAGAAGAAACAGAAGCGACGACTGTGGCAGAATAAAAGCTCAGCGAAATCCAGGTGTCATCAAAACATTGCGTATTGTGCCTTTGAGCTTGCAGTGTGTGGTTTATGTTTCCTTATAAATGCTCTACAAAGACATCATTTATGTCGTTTGGAGTGCAGTGGGCTATGATGTCATCAGTAATAATCAAACAGTAAAGATCACGCGGAGAAAAATCACTCACAGCTCTTGAATGGAAAACGTTCAGATACTCATAAATACTAAAAGCGCTCTTTGTTTATTGCTTATAATATGTTTATTTGTTCATCTGTTTTGAAGCTATATTAGTTTATATATTTAAAATTCTTAACATACAATTGTTTTAATAAATGTTTTTTGATTTGTAATTATTAAAAACATTGCTTATAATTACATATGGCACGCTATTAGTTTTCCAGAACACTTGCAAATAATGGCACGTGTCGCATGGGATCATTCTGTGATACTTTTTTGTCTTTTTAAAAGCTTGATGCCGGTCACCATTTACTGCCATTATATGTGGTCCAAAAAAGAAACAAGGGCATATGGCATAAAAACAACAGCAGGGTGACTAATTGATAACTTAATTTACATTTTAGGGTGAACTAACTCTTTAAAAATGGGTTAAAATTAGATACACAACTTCTACACTAAGAGAAGCTGCATCTGGAAATTCATCCCATTTAAAGCCCCGCAGCTAAAGCCATCTAAGTGCTTTTCTAACAAACTCACTGATGCAACAATACATTTCAAAGCAATTACCTGATTTCATATTGCCAGCATTCCTGTTATTATACAAAGCCTGTTCGCCCCCATTTTTTGTGAGGATTAAGATGGTCTTGTGCAATATAGCTTATAGCCTATTTATTTATAGATTAAATATCTATCATTTGCCCTATTGAGGGGCTGCGTTCAATATATCACTAAGAAAATGTCTAATCCCTAAAACTGCCTAGTTACACAGGTCTAGTCGTTTAGACAACAACTTAAAAGAAGTTAAGACAATCATCCATGCACACAGATGTCTTACCCCTAAACAGAGACGACCCATTAGGTCCAAAGAAGAGCCCATCCTGTGAAAGAGTGAAACTCATACAGCTTTCTGAAGCCTCTCCACATGTCAGGTTGCATTCGAACACCTGAGCCTCTATTACACGGCGCAGGCAGGTAATGAGGGCTCGGCTTTCATGCTATTATACACACCACATTAAATATTGATACAAAACCTTCTGTGTGCATGACTTCAATTACCCCAAAATTAAAATTCTGTCCTTATTTACTTCACATACACTACAGTAAAAATATTGGAATAATTACAAAAGTCTCTTCTGCTCATTAAGCCTGCATTTATTTGCTCAAAAAAACGGTAAAACAGTAATGTCGTGAAATATTATCATAATTTAAAAAAGTTGTTTTCTGTGTGAATATATAGTCAAATGTAATTTATTTCTGTGATCAAAGCTGCATTTTCAGCATCATTACTCCAGTCTTCAGTCAGTGTCACATGATCCTTCAGAAATTGCTGATTTGCTGCTCAATTATTATCAGTGCTCAATTATTAATAATGGTCCTTATTATTATAAATGGCTTTTTTGTGGAAACTGCTACTTTTTTAGGATTCTTAGCTGAATAAAAAGTTTAAAGCAGCAATTATTTGAAATATAAATCTTTTGTAACATTATAAATGCATTTAGTGTCACTTTTGATCAATTCGCCGTTCGCCGGGAGTTTGATTGACAGGCGATCTGACCAATCGTAATCCGCCATTTGCCGAATCCGGCATTTTTGTCCCACAAAGCAGTCAAGAGAGTTCGTAGATTAACATCGGTGGACTTGAACTTGAAAAGCGGTGTGTACTGACGTCTTTCCGCGGTTGAAACAACATTCCTTCTGAAGTTTATTCATGTTTATTTGATACTATAAATTAACTAGAAGGAAGAGATGATCGGTTCACGAGCAGCTTTAACTGAGGTGCTACAGCGACCTGTCACCACACATTAAAGAGCCACAAAACGGTATTTATTGTTTAAATTTCTTTTTTTTTAAATTACAAAATTTTAGGGTTGATACTTTATGTTTCATATTAAAAGTAACCTGCCCTGTCCTGTCTATATTCTTTGCTCTGCGATGTGTTTTTCACTGCGTGAGAACATGATGTTGGGCACGAGAGCGCGGCTTGTCGAACATAGCAACAGTAACTAAAGGGGGCGGGTCTTTGCGAACGGTCAATTTACTGCATCCTTGCTGAATAAAAGCATTTTATATGTATTATAAATCATCATATTAGAATGATTTCTGAAGGATCATGTGACACTGAAGACTGGAGTAATGACGCTGAAAATTCAGCTTTACCTTCACAAGAATAAATTACGATTTAAAATCTATTCAAATAGAAAACAGTAATAATACTTCGCAATATTACTATTTTTATGCCATTTTTTACTAAATAAATGCAACCTTGGTGAGCAGAAGACACTTTTTTCAAAAACATCTCAAACTTTTGACCAGTAGTGTAGTTTTTTTCTGTCAGACCTAAAATAAGTTGTTTAAGTTTCATTAGCGCTTGCATTAAAATTTCGCATTTTCTTGTACACATTCCACCAGAAATCCAAGAAAGAAATACCACATCTACAACCCCAAATCAGAAAAAGTTGGGACAGTATGAAAAACGCAAATAAAAAAAAAAGAAGTGATTTCTAAATTTACTTTGACTTGTATTTCATTGCAGACAATATGAACAAAAAATATTTCATGTTTTGTCTGGTCAACTTCATGTCATTTGTAAATATGCATCCTTTCCTGTCATTCAGACCTGAAACACATTTCAAAAAAAGTTGGGACAGGAGCAATTTAGGGCTAGTAATGAGGTAAAATGGTTAAATAATGATGTGATTTGAAACTGGTGATGTCAACAGGTGATTGTAATTATGATTTGGTACTAAAGCAGCATCCAAGAAAGGTCTAATCCTTTAGGAGCAAAGATGGGCCGAGGATCGCCAGTTTGCCAACAAATACGTGAGAAAATTATTGAAATGTTTAAAAACAATGTTCCTCAAAGAAAGATAGGAAGAGATTTGGATATTTCACATTCAACAGTGCATAACATAATTAAAAGATTCAAGGAATCTGGAGGAATTTCAGTGCGTAAAGGACAAGGGCGCAAGCCTAAGCTGAACAACCGTGATCTCCGACCCCTCAGGCGGCACTGCATCAAGAACCGTCATTCATCTATAAGCGATATCACCACATGGGCTCAGGACTACTTTGGCAAACCTTTGTCAAGTGCCACAATACGTAGTTACATCCACAAATGCCAGTTAAAACTGTCCTGTGCCAAAAGGAAGCCCTATGTTAACAGTGTCCAGAAGCGCCGTCGACTTCTCTGGGCTCGGAGGCATCTGGGATGGACCATCACACAGTGGAAACGTGTACTGTGGTCAGATTAATCAGTATTTGAGGTATTTTTTGGGAGGAATGGACGCCGTGTGCTCCGGACCAAAGAAGAAAAGGATCATCCAGACTGTTACCAGCAACAAGTCCAAAAGCCAGGGTCTGTCATGGTATGGGGTTGTGTCAGTGCCCTTGGCAAAGGTAACTTGCACTTCTGTGAAGGCACCATTAATGCAGAAAAGTACATAGAGATTTTGGAGCATAATATGCTGCCTTCAAGAAGACATCTTTTCCAGGGACGTCCATGCATATTTCAACAAGAAAATGCAAAACCACATTCTGCACACATTATAAAGTCCTGGCTGCGGAGGAAGAGGGTACGGGTACTTGACTGGCCTGCCTGCAGTCCCGACCTGTCTCCAATAGAGAATGTGTGGCACATTTTGAAGCGCAAAATGCGACAACGAAGACCCCGTACTGTTGCCCACCTTAAGACTTGTTTGCAGGAAGAATGGGACAAAATTACACCTGAAACACTTCATCACTTGGTGTCTTCAGTCCCTAAACGTCTTTTAAGTGTTGTGAAAAGGAATGGCAACATTACAAAGTAGTAAATGCTTTACTTTCCCAACTTTTTTTGAAATGTGTTGCAGGTCTGAATGACAGGAAAGGATGCATATTTACAAATGACATGAAGTTGACCAGACAAAACATGAAATATTTTTTGGTCATATTGTCTGCAATGAAATACAAGTCAAAGTAAATTTAGAAATCACTTCTTTTTTTTTTTTTTTTTTTAGTAGGTTCGGAGTTAATAACGACAAAAAGCATTTATGGGTGAAGTCAGTTTAGAATAAAGCAAGTGTGGCCACAGAGGTACTTACAAACTTCCTCTTCAGTTTAACTTTGGGATCGGCTAAGCTCCTCTCCTCCTGCTGGGCGGGCTCAAACTCTGAATCTCCCAGGTGATCATCCGCCGAGATGCTTTTCCTCAGATAGGCCGCCCGCCGCCGGAAACGTGAGAACGGCGACTGAGAGCGCGGACGCAGGTCAACGGCACCCGGAGCGACGTCCCCCTCGTTTTCATCTTCGAGCCGCCACATCTCGCCTGAGGACGGACAGACGGGTACGATTCTGATCACACATCAGTGAAATATCACACACGCCATATTTAACCTTGTTTGGCTGGTGGTTATTCCCAGGCAGCTCCTGCCTCACAGCTAGATCTGTAGACTTTCTGATGAGGACATAAGGGAGCTGTCAGAGCGCTGGAACTGAGTTATTCATGTTTATTACAGTTGAGTAAGTCAAATCTGGGTCAGAGTTTCTATGAGACATTACGGCCCTCATTTGGCATGATCCCAGCATAATGAGCACGTCAAACACACTGAGGGAGACGGCTGGGATTCGGAGTGTATGTGTGTGTTAAAACAGCCACGACGCTCCGCTGTTGGCAATGACTGTTGCTAAGCAACTAGAATGGGGAGGAAGCCAAAGACTTTAGGTTTAACATTTGAGAGACAGTGAAAAAATCCTTCACAGAAGCTTAACACAAGAGCAGCGCAGCTGTGAGAATTGGGGAGAAAAGCGTGAGAAAGAGAGGGGGGGATTTGGCTGAGCAGTGGAGGCAGAAGTAAATATCAAGAGCACGCAGACGGCTGGGCTGAATGCGCTAAACAATCGCACATGGCGCAAAGCTCACACACGTTGTGAATGGAATGTGCCGCGTGGAAGCTTCCCGTTCCAGCCATCGTCCATTCACAACTACACTGCCAATCCTATCAATTCTCTCCCGCCGAGGTTTTCAATCACATCTATTATTTTTGCTCAACAGATCGACTGAAGGATGTCTTGCTCATGCAATCGCTGAAAAATACAAATATTCAGAATCAGAGAATGTGAGGGTGAATCTCACAACACTTTTAAAGTCCATTCCGTTTCTGCACTGCAACATTTTCAGGATGTTTTAGCTCATTTAATTTCATTACTGTAATGCAAAACAAATTATACTATATACATTTACACAGGGAAACTAGGAAACTTTTTTTTTTGTTCATGATTAACAACATTTAAATAATGAGTTAACACATCATCAAACCTTCTTCCAAAACGTGTTTTTGTCTAACCCATATTCACTATGGGAAACTAAGTGTCTATATTTTAGACATGTTGGGATGGTTTTCATGGGAAATTGGGCATCCAAGATGTAGGTGTCTTCGTTTCTTCAGTAGAACACAAATGAAGATTTTTAACTCCAACCGTTGCTGTGTGTCACTCATATAATGCTTGTCGATGGGGTCGAATTCTATTAGAGTAAAAAAAACAGGGACAGACAACTTCAAATTAAACCCTGCGGCTCGTGACGACACATTGATGTCTTAGGACACGAAACGATCGGTTTCTGAGAGAAACCCATTAGTGCGATCCACGCCATGATCCGCGCAGGCACTAATGAGGTATCTATGTATATATCTATGACCCGGCCAGAATTTTGACCTCACACACAGGAAGTGATGGCAGTCTGGAGAGCTGAAGACATTCGTCTGATATGAGGTGATATATTTGCATAAACACCGCTCGGTTTCTCTCAGAAACCGATCGTTTCGTGTCTTAAGACATCAATGTGTCGTCACGAGCCGCAGGGTTTAATTTGAAGTTGTCTGTCCATGTTTTTTTTACTCTAATAGAATTCGACCCCATCGACAAGCATTATATGAGTGACACACAGCAACGGTTGCAGTTAAAAATCTTCATTTGTGTTCTACTGAAGAAACGAAGACACCTACATCTTGGATGCCTTAGGGGTAAGCAGAAAAACATAAAATTTTCGTTTTTGGGTGAACTATCCCTTTAAACAGGAAAATAATGCAACAGAATTTTATTTGGCTGTACAGCCGCTCCGGAGAAAACGGTGATTTCATCAGTTAATTTCAATTATCATACAGTGACAATGTGGGCAGATCAGTAATTTAGTTTATATGGTTAATTTAGTTTACTATTTAGATTTATTTGGATATTTAGTTGAAAGTGTAGTGTCCCCAACTGAGCAAGCCAAGCCAAAGGCGACAGTGGCAAGTAAACCAAAACCCCATCAGGGGCCATTCTCCTCTGGCCAATTAACAAACAGCGTATGTTTAATAAAGATTAAACAATTATTAAATTGCAATACATTGAAAAATTTGAGGTCATCACGCCGGAGACTGGTTTATTGAGGATGACATATTGATTAAACAATTATTAACTAGGAATATTCAAACGATCGGAGTCATCAAGCCAGAGACGGTTTTATTGAGAATGCCGTGTTGATGAGGTAAATAGAGAAAAGTCGGTGGGAGAGAGAACTCTGATTGGCTGTTCAGTTTAGTGAATGAGTCAGTGCACGAGAATAACAGCAAAACAGCGGGTAAAGAAGTCAAAACGGTACAGAAAGCTGTTCTTATTTCACGTCATCTTACCGGAGTTTTCCTGGCTGAATATTAGCAAGAGCGGAGTGGAATTAAGTGCGTAATGAGGAGGATTGATATTCGAAAAGGTAAGCACTCGCTGCTTTGTAGGGATGCCACAATTCTCAATATAATATTGAACCGTTCGGTACGGCATTCACGGTTCAATACGCGCTTGTGAATTGTGTTTTTTTGGGTTTTGCATTTAAATCATTATTTTTCTACACATTCTATCATTTGCCTCCATCCCAATACTGAACAACGTGACATACATTCACATCACACGTTAGTGGTAGAATTATACTCACGGAACACTATAGTTATTCACAATCACGAAAGTTCATTATTTGCATGCGTTTTAAAGCCTTGCCGGTTAAACATTTCATCCGAGCGCGCACACTGAAAGCCTGTCAAACACGTGATTACTGGACTAAGTAGTCGTCTTACTGCGCTAATACTGTCAAATACACACAAGGTTTACATAAACACAGCCGGTTATGTCTAAAGTGAAAGTAAAATCGGCGTGTGTCTGTATATTAGATGCGGGCAGGTCTTAAATTGAAAGCAGCGAAGCCTATAGTGAACACGCGGTCCTTAAAGGGACAGTTCCCCTCTAAAATTGTGTCATTATTTAGTCATTCCAGTGTAAATCTTTATATATATATTTATTTTATATTATACAATACACTAGGAATGTGTACAAGGGTTTTTTTAAGTAAAGTTTTAAGTTTAAGTAAGGTTTTTCAATACTTTTAAGGAAAATAAAGAAAGAGTATTGCAATAAAAAAATTGTATTTTTTCTCCTTAACCTCTTGCTGTTCCTGTCGCCTAAGAATAGAATAACAAAAAACTGATGTGACAAGCCATCAGAACCGAACCGAACCCAAAACAGTGGTTAAAAACCGAGGTATGTATTGAACCGTGGACTAACTGTATTGTTGCATCCCTACCAGTGATGCGCGGGTCAATGTATAAACAACCCGCACCCGACCGACGTTTTCAACTAACCCGCCCGCAACTCGGACCGCAAAAAAAAAAGAAGAAAATATTGTACCCGACCCGCTTCCTGACCCGCATTTTTTAAAAGTAGTAAATGCTCATCGTAGCTCATTGGGCCATTGAGAAAATGTTTCAGGCCCTGGCGTGGTGTGCTCAGAGGTGCAGCAGCGAGAGCAGGAAGTTCTTGAGGCGGCCCATCATTTTCCATTTCAGCTCCAGATGCATATTATTGATGAACGCGATGTTTATGTTTCGACCCGGCTTGAAGAATTCATCAGCCCACATTTGGAAAACATTTGGAAAAGTGTGAAAGCCCTTAGGAGCGCAAACTGTTATTTTTCTGAATGCTGTATGATAGGCCTATAGCCTAGTGTTATGTAATACAGGCTTGATTTATTCATTTATTTCGTTTAATTTTCTTAACAATTAAGATGCTGCATGTGTTTATCCAGTCTAATCGAAGTGTGCGTCTCTCCCCCGACTTTCCCAACAAAAATCCCGCCCCCTCTCAGAAAATACATAAAACTGACTTTAAATGCGTTTAAAAGTAGCCTATTAAAATGGTACAATGGCATTGCTCAGTTCAACGTTTTGGGAAATCGGGCATTTTGTCCCGCGTCAGCATTTATTCAAAAGTTAATAACGCTCAACATTCAAAAGGTAAATAAGGATTTATTGACGATCCGACCGACCGTGACCCGAATATCATTAAAAATATTTTTGGATGACTCGTAACCGCGGGTAACCGCGGGTGGCCGCGGGCACCCGCTCATTTTGGATCAACCCGCGCATCACTGATCCCTACTGCTTTGTATACGGTTTGTGTATCTGTAGCATCGGTTTTCCCTTTATGAATGACGAATATAGCCGGTGTGGTGTGTCCATATATATATATATATATTAGTGCTGTCAATCTAATAAAAAAAATTATTAATTAATCGCACATTTTTTCTGTAATTAATCGGATTATAACATCTGAGTTTTAAATATTTTTATATTGTAACAATTTCACAGTTACTCTACAAATTAATGAAGAAACAACTTAAAGACAGTAGATTTTAAATATTTGTTGCCATGGCATCTTTTTATGAATGAAGGCCAGTATCACTGATACTAATACTGATGTCTCTATGAAATTTAAAGGTCCTGTTCTTCGTGATCCCATTGTTCAAACTTTAGTTAGTGTGTAATGTTGCTGCTAGAGCATAAATAATACCTGTAAAATGATAAAGCTCAAAGTTCAATGCCAAGCGAGATATTTTATTTAACAGAAGTTCCCTTTCAAAGCCTACAGCGAACGGCTGGTTAGGACTACATCCTGGTATTTCCTGCTTTAATTACGTCAGTAGAGCAGTAGAACAGACTAACCTCCGGCCACAAGAATACGCGAAAAAAGGGGGCGTGGTCTTGTTGCTGTCCCACGTGGAGAAGAAGAGGACGTCGCGTGGAGAAAAGGAAGTGCTGCGTTTCAGTGTGTTTGTCGCCATGTCGTCGAGACGCTGTTATTTTCATCCCGGAGTCAAATCACCTTTGTTTGGCTTTCCCAGGGACGCTGTAGAGATTATTAAGCGCGTATATATCTCCCGTTAAGAGGCGTGACCTTTCCACGTGCGCTAAGCTGCTGTCGAATCACAACACAGGACCGTGCTACGTTCGCTAAGCTGCTGTCAAATCGCAACACGGGAACCGCTGACACAATCAGAACTCGTTACGTGTTTCTGAAGGAGGGACTTCATAGAATAAAGGAAGTGTTCAGTCGTTTGTAGGACAGTGAAAACAGCGGTGTACAGATAAGTAAATTGTGTTAAAAATACATTTTTTTTTTACACGCGAAACATGAACACATGTTATATTGCACACTGTAAACACAATCAAAGCTTCAAAAAAACACGAAGAACGGGACCTTTAAACATTAATTATAGACATTCAACATTACAGTATAATTGAAAGCTATATCAATTTCAACATCTATTAGCCTTTAAAAACATAACGGCTTTTAATTTAAGTGAATTTAAAACAATCTTCACTTAAACCCATTATAATAAATGTCATATTTACTTGTGGCCTTCCTGTCTAACAGGTTGGAAATATACAGATATTAGATAAAGTTATTAAACAGCCTGCACTGCATAAGTAATAAATTGAATATAGATTAATCCCTCCTTATTAATGCTAATATTTTCTCTGTTACCTTTGTTCTTTGTTTAACATTAATGACAGACATCACGGCAAATGTTTTATTAGGCTGCTGGCTATATAAATATATATCATTTCTATATTCTCCTTTTGATTTCGGTGTGAAATGTGAGCTGGACATGTTTTCATGAGATTCACCCACGAATGGGAGGGTTTATTTTTGGTTGTCAGTCACCCTACAGAACTGCTTTTCATCTAGTTCACAGCAGAATCATCAAAACCGAGAGTTCAATAAAATATGTTTTGATTATATGTGTGCGAAATTCAAATCAACATAAATAAACACAAACACACATGCAATACCTGCAGGGGGCAGCGTACATGCTTCAAGACCACCAGGGCTGGAAGGAACACGTGGGCGGTGTTGTCGTTCACAAACGTTCTCAGACTGCTGCACACGGACGGCAGCAGGAGACTGGGGGATGCTGGGTAATGTTCTGGATTTGGCCAATACAGGCCTTTGCAGCCGTCGCTCCAACGACCTGAAACACAAACAAACAATCATAAGCAACAGATCAATAATCAATCACAGCCCTTTCTTTAAAATACATGATTTTCTGAAATAAAAAAAGAACAATCAATGTTCTGCATTGTAAAATGTTTTACACTGTGCATATGAGTGGTTGTGTATTTGAAAATCTTATCTCTGATATTTTGTATGGTTGTATGGGTAAGTTGGTGGTGTGGGTAAGTTTAGGGGTAAAGTTAGGGACAGGTGTGGTGGTATGGGTAAGTTTAAGGGTAAAGTTAGAGACAGGTGTGGTGGTATGGGTAAGTTTAAGGGTAAAGTTAGGGACAGGTGTGGTGGTATGGGTGAGTTTAAGGGTAAAGTTAGGGACAGGTGTGGTGGTATGGGTAAGTTTAAGGGTAAAGTTAGAGACAGGTGTGGTGGTATGGGTAAGTTTAAGGGTAAAGTTAGGGACAGGTGTGGTGGTATGGGTAAGTTTAAGGGTAAAGTTAGGGACAGGTGTGGTGGTATGGGTAAGTTTAAGGGTAAAGTTAGGGACAGGTGTGGTGGTATGGGTAAGTTTAAGGGTAGGGTTAGGGACAGGTGTGGTGGGATGGGTAAGTTTAAGGGTAGGGTTAGGGACAGGTGTGGTGGCATGGGTAAGTTTAAGGGTAAAGTTAGGGACAGGTGTGGTGATGTGGGTAAGTTTAAGGGTAAAGTTAGGGACAGGTGTGGTGATGTGGGTGAGTTTAAGGGTAGGGTTAGGGACAGGTGTGGTGGGATGGGTAAGTTTAAGGGTAAAGTTAGGGACAGGTGTGGTGGTATGGGTAAGTTTAAGGGTAAAGTTAGGGACAGGTGTGGTGGTATGGGTAAGTTTAAGGGTAAAGTTAGGGACAGGTGTGGTGGTATGGGTAAGTTTAAGGGTAAAGTTAGGGACAGGTGTGGTGGTATGGGTAAGTTTAAGGGTAGGGTTAGGGACAGGTGTGGTGGGATGGGTAAGTTTAAGGGTAGGGTTAGGGACAGGTGTGGTGGCATGGGTAAGTTTAAGGGTAAAGTTAGGGACAGGTGTGGTGATGTGGGTAAGTTTAAGGGTAAAGTTAGGGACAGGTGTGGTGATGTGGGTAAGTTTAAGGGTAGGGTTAGGGACAGGTGTGGTGGTATGGGTAAGTTTAAGGGTAAAGTTAGGGACAGGTGTGGTGGTATGGGTAAGTTTAAGGGTAAAGTTAGGGACAGGTGTGGTGGTATGGGTAAGTTTAAGGGTAAAGTTAGGGACAGGTGTGGTGGTATGGGTAAGTTTAAGGGTAAAGTTAGGGACAGGTGTGGTGGTATAGGTAAGTTTAAGGGTAGGGTTAGGGACATGTGTGGTGGTATGGGTAAGTTTAAGGGTAGGGTTAGGGACATGTGTGGCGGTATGGGTAAGTTTAAGGGTAGGGTTAGGGACAGGTGTGGTGGGATGGGTAAGTTTAAGGGTAAAGTTAGGGACAGGTGTGGTGGTATGGGTAAGTTTAAGGGTAAAGTTAGGGACAGGTGTGGTGGTATGGGTAAGTTTAAGGGTAGGGTTAGGGACAGGTGTGGTGGGATGGGTAAGTTTAAGGGTAGGGTTAGGGACAGGTGTGGTGGGATGGGTAAGTTTAAGGGTAGGGTTAGGGACAGGTGTGGTGGTATGGGTAAGTTTAAGGGTAAAGTTAGGGACAGGTGTGGTGATGTGGGTAAGTTTAAGGGTAAAGTTAGGGACAGGTGTGGTGGTGTGGGTAAGTTTAAGGGTAAAGTTAGTGACAGGTGTGGTGGGATGGGTAAGTTTAAGGGTAAAGTTAGGGACAGGTGTGGTGGTATGGGTGAGTTTAAGGGTAAAGTTAGAGACAGGTGTGGTGGTGTGGGTAAGTTTAAGTGTAAAGTTAGGGACAGGTGTGGTGGTATGGGTAAGTTTAAGGGTAAAGTTAGGGACATGTGTGGTGGTGTGGGTCAGATTAAGGGTAAAGTTAGGGACAGGTGTGGTGGTGTGGGTAAGTTTAAGGGTAAAGTTAGGGACAGGTGTGGTGGTATGGGTAAGTTTAAGGGTAGGGTTAGGGACATGTGTGGTGGGTTGGGTAAGTTTAAGGGTAAGATTAGGGACAGGTGTGGTGGTGTGGGTAAGTTTAAGGGTAAAGTTAGGGACAGGTGTGGTGGTGTGGGTAAGTTTAAGGATAAAGTTAGGGACAGGTGTGGTGGTGTGGGTAAGTTTAAGGGTAAGGTTAGGGACATGTGTGGTGGTATGGGTAAGTTTAAGGGTTAAGTTAGGGACAGGTGTGGTGGGATGGGTAAGTTTAAGGGTAGGGTTAGGGACAGGTGTGGTGGTATGGGTAAGTTTAAGGGTAAAGTTAGGGACAGGTGTGGTGGTGTGGGTAAGTTTAAAGGTAAAGTTAGGGACAGGTGTGGTGGTGTGGGTAAGTTTAAAGGTAAAGTTAGGGACAGGAGTGGTGGTGTGGGTAAGTTTAAGGGTAAAGTTAGAGACAGGTGTGGTGGTGTGGGTAAGTTTAAGGGTAAAGTTAGGGACAGGTGTGGTGGTGTGGGTAAGTTTAAGGGTAGGGTTAGGGACAGGTGTGGTGATGTGGGTAAGTTTAAGGGTAAAGTTAGGGACATGTGTGGTGGGATGGGTAAGTTTAAGGGTATGGTTAGGGACAGGTGTGGTGGTATGGGTAAGTTTAAGGGTAAAGTTAGGGACAGGTGTGGTGGGATGGGTAAGTTTAAGGGTAGGGTTAGGGACAGGTGTGGTGGTGTGGGTAAGTTTAAGGGTAAAGTTAGGGACAGGTGTGGTGGTGTGGGTAAGTTTAAGGGTAAAGTTAGGGACAGGTGTGGTGGTGTGGGTAAGTTTAGGGTAAAGTTAGAGACAGGTGTGGTGGTATGGGTAAGTTTAAGGGTAAAGTTAGGGACAGGTGTGTTGGTATCGGTAAGTTTAAGGGTAAAGTTAGAGACAGGTGTGTTGGTATCGGTAAGTTTAAGGGTAAAGTTAGGGACAGGTGTGGTGGTGTGGGTAAGTTTAAGGGTAAAGTTAGAGACAGGTGTGTTGGTATCGGTAAGTTTAAGGGTAAAGTTAGGGGCAGGTGTGGTGGTATGGGTAAGTTTAAGGCTAGGGTTAGGGACAGGTGTGGTGGTATGGGTAAGTTTAAGGCTAGGGTTAGGTGTAAGGGAAGTGTCAACAGTGTAATTATAAGTTTAATAATTACAGATGTAATTACATGCAGGGAATTTTTCAAATGTAAGTACAATGCAAAAACATGCATGTACACAATAAGTGCATTGTATCAAATGATTAATTTAAATGTTAGTACATAGTAGTTAAAGCCACCTAATCCAAAACATTACTCTTCAAGCATGCAGGATGGAGTGTAACAGCGTGTGGAGATTTGGCCGCATTCATGTGTGAATGTCTGGCAACGACGGACCAGTGAATTCCAAGCGGCTTCAGGAAATTCTACAGCAGAATGTGACGGCGTCTGTCTGTGATCTGAACAGGCGCTGGGTTATGCAACGCCATTACGATCCAAAACACTGAAGAAAATCAAAGCAACAGCGCAAAAAGATGTTCTGGATTTTATAAAGTCAACGTCGAAAAAACTAGAGAAACAGAGAAAAGATGGAAAGCTAAAGCGCAGATGTGAAGAGCAGCTGCGGAGCATTTGATTGAGGTCTATGCCAATAAATATACTTACACTATTGAGCAAATATTAAAGGCTTCACATGGTTTTCCCATTATTAGTTCAACTATTTATTTTATAAAGCAATGGCAAAGCAAAATATAACTATTAACCCCCTATAATTATGACCAATTATGACCTAAAATGTATAAAGATAATATTGTTGACAAATAAAATGTAGGGGTAATATAGAGAATTTGGTTTATTAATATTCACTAATGAGATTAGGAGGCCTGCAATAAAACTAATTTAAGAACTAGAGCAGAACAACATGAACTTCTTTATACTTTAATACATGCTGCTGGTCATGTGATTCATCAATGCTATTGCAAATTAAAAAATATTTGTCTTCGTAATCTTTTATCAAAACTTGCTCTGCCTCTGACATGAACCGCAGCAAACACCTGGCTTCATTCTGGTTTTCATGATTCAGTTCAGTGGATAAAAACAAACCCTGACCTACAATTTAATACCATGTTTTACTCAGAATATGTTATTATAGAAGTACAGACTTTAAAATAATAGAGCTGTTTCCATCCACCTATTTTTATGCACATAAAACACTTTACAATAAGGTCTCATTCATGTATTAACTAACATTTATATTGTATTTAGCTAACAATGATCCATTTGTTACAGTATTTATTAATCTTTGTTAATGTTATAGTTAATAAAAATACATTTGTATTCATTGTATGTTCATGTTAGTTCACTGTGCATTAATTAATGTTATACTTTTGATTTTAATAATGTATTAGTAAATGTTGAAATTAGCATTAACTACGATTAATAAATGCTGTAGAAGTATTGTTCATTCTTCGTTCATGTGAAGTAATAAAGAAACCTTATTGTGAAGTGTTACCTGCAAAAAACACAGGATGGAAACGGAAAAATGCACATGATTTCTAATAATGCGCATAAAGAACTTATGCTCTCAATCGAGGCGGATACATTTTTTATCCGATAAGACATGAAAACCCATTTACCGATTAAATCCCTCGATGTGCAACAAAAAACTCGCGTGACTTTGCCTCAACAGAGGATGTGACTGGTCAGCTGATTAGTCCAGTTATGTTATCCAATCACATCACAGCATCTCAAATGTTGGTTTGGTCTTTCTGAAACGCCTGAGCCAAAGTCAGTCATTCGAATGATTTGGTTTAATTCCCTCTCAGATGCATCTTGCATGATTGCGATCCCAAACACCAGAAATCTGAACGTTTATTGCGTTTCGTTTGCACGCAAGACATTTTTTTAAAAAAGAGCCAGATTGCAGCAACTTCCATTTTTATTACAGATATTTTGTGTCAATTTACCAGGAAGTGACAGTTTTGTTCTCTTGAACACATGGGATGGAAACACTGCTTCATTCACAATTGTTTTTTACGCAATATTCATTCCAATTTTGTGCATAAGTCCAATTTGCAACTTTGAATTGAAACATGTTGTTATTGTCAACTAAAAGTATAAAAAATTGTTTGTTAACTGAAATAAAGCTAAAATAAAATCAAATAAAAATATTATATAAAAAAACGTAATAATGTAATAAATAAGTTTAAGCTAAAACCTAAATAAAAATAAAGCTAAACAGAAATATACAAAAACTAATAACAAAAACAAAGGCATATAAGAAAACTAGTAACTGAAAATATATAAAAGTAAATAGTATAATAGTATAAATAAAACTGAGTCTTCCCAGCCCCATATATGCTTTCATTCGATAGAACAAGAAGTGATTAGTACATCCAAAACGTCTCCTTTTGTGTTTAAAAATAGAACGAAAATCATTATATCTGATGACCGAATGCTCATCCCTCTACGTCTCCTCCTCCTCACATGTTTCCCCAGAGAAAAAGACCCTGGCAATCTCATGCGTCTCTTCTTGAGTTTCAGAAGAGATCAACAATGTCTCAAACTGTGCTCAGCTTTGCCAAGACACAGAAATGATCTGAGCTGCTGCACATACTCTTCCTTTACTGACTCATTTTTTTATTCTAGAATAAAATCAGATGCAGCTCAAATGCAACATAACCTGAGCTATGACAAGACAAACACCTGAGCAATAGACGAAGACACTAGACTGCATTCAGAAATTTGATGTATGAGCATCTACACCTTTCCAAAGGTTCATGACTAAAACATCCCGATGATTCAGTTCGATCCCTGCCAATCACAGTTCCCCGTCTGCTCTAAATTCTCTTATTTCATTGGCTGCACATTTCTCTCAACCCGCCCTGTTCTGTCCACCCACTGACCAGACGTCCAGGTGAACTGACCGCACTCGAACCCTCCAGGAACCACTATAAACACATCAAGTAGCGTTAGCCAAAATATACAAAACCGTCATTAAAGGCATCAAGATTTTATCCACCACATTTACAGGTGATTTATCAATTTGCTCATGTCATTTTGAGGTAATGCCACAAGAAATTCATATGTCAGCATTATTAGAATATTAACAGCCGTGTCTGGAAATCTCATGCAGGACACACACACACACACACACACATGAAATTCCTAGAATGCACACTCTCAAATCCCGCCGTTTCTGGAGTACCTGGCCTCGGCTACCGTGCAACAGTAACTGCCGCTGCGACGGGCGTCCCTCCGAGCCATGAGCTCATCTCTGGAACGCCGACGATTAAAGTAATCCGTAAGTTTCCCGAAACTTGCCATTTTGTCCATTGCATGCGTGTGCGTCCGCGCTCTGATGTTCTTCCACGAGCTGTTGTTTACTTGAGTATCATGTTCATTCACTCATTCTCCTCTCCTCTCACATCCCCACAATTCCCCTATAAACATCGGCGAATGTGGAGCAGCAGCAGTTGCGTGCCTGTCTGAGCCTCGCTCGCTCGCTCTCACACTGAAAATAGCAACTTCCTTTAAAAGCAGCGCGGCGGGCGCGGAGTCTCTCCCTGGAGGAGACAGGCGCGTGTGAGTTTAGTGTGTCTTTCAGCATTCTCTCCGGAGAATCATCAGTGCTGCGGCAACATCATCAGCATCCTGCATCTCTCCCTCTCAGCCTCCCTCCCTCTCTCTCTCTCTCTCTCTCTCTCTCTCACACACACCCTCTCAAATGTGTGCCGAGCGCTCTGAAAGAATGAATATGATCTAGAGCAGAGGATGGGGAAAAAAAAATGAATGACAAAAAATGAAAAAGAAACACTGGCTAGACTGATTTTGCCAACTGTTCTGCATTCAGAACGACGCATAACCATTTTGTTGTGTGTGAATCATTCTTTGATAAAGACAGCAGCTTGTGCTGCACTTCGGAGAGTGGAGTTCACAAAATCAATACCGGCAGAGAATGGGAGAGAAATGCTTGTCTTTTGTTTGCTCCACTACATTCACTGTTTTCCTTTTTCCCGATGTTGAAACTGAATTGATCAAGAAAATACAAAATACATTTTTAAAAAAGGTAATGCCATCAGACCGGCACATTTTTGCCTGCTGCAAGCAAAACTGAGCGCAGCTAGGAGGCCATAAGGACTCTGAACGGGGACAAAAATTAATATTGTCTATTTTATTCTTAACATGCAATATTTTTTAAGGTGTAATACACCAATATATCTTTTAACATGTTATGTGATTACTTTTATAGATGATTATTCACTTAGTGTTATTTATTTAACTTAAAATTTTATGGTTTTCATTGTCTTTTGCTATGTGTGTTTGTGTTCTCACTGATCAGATGGGCATTATAATTTCGTTGTACTGCAATGGCAATAAAGCTTCTAAATGCTCTAAATGCTCTCCGCATATATATTGCACATTGATGGCAGATTTACAGGACTGTGTCCGCTGCTCTCGTGAGAATAAATTGTGTCCTAGCATGTAACTTCGTCCAAGCCTTTTTCCCTCCCTGCCGCATCCTGCTTCTGCTGCCGTCTGCAGTTTTTCTCTCCTGTTGGAAGCTGAACATGGTGGGGATGGATGTAACAGTGTACAACACAGGTCAAGTTAATCAAGGGAGCGAAATCAACCATCAACTATCAAAACAAACGCAATCAAACACACCCACATCTCTCGTTTCTTAAAGCAAAGCATTTTGGACTTAAAGGGTCTTAAAGTGCTCTTAGGGCGTGTCCGAATCCACTTTTGCTATAGTTTAACGACGGAAAATCGGTCGGCGTGCACAACGCATGGTCTAAAAGGATTGTCCCTATAGTCTTTTAATGAGTCATGGGGGTGTTTTGAGCATAACGTGCAATAAACCAATCAGAACCTCATTTCCCATTCCCTTTAAAAGCCCGTTGCACTTGCATCATGGCGGATTTGCTATTTACGTGGCCGAATTTGCGAGCGGAAAGACTGAACGCTTCTACAGAGAGGAATCCTTTTATTTTTAATATTTAAAAATGTGTGTGTGCTGCTGCGCATCCCTGTGTGTGTAATAATCAGAGTGTACGTGCGTTGTGCACCCGCCTATAAGTGCATATTACTATCACGCCCTTTACACAAAAAACACTGCGCTATTGTCTTAAAGCGATAGTTCACCCAAAAATTTAAATTAGCTCATAATTTACTCACCCTCAAGTCATCCTAGGTGTATGTGACATTCTTCTTTCAGACGAATAAAATCTGAGCTATATTACAGAAGTCCAGGCTAATCCAAGCATTAGAATTTGATACATAGTTGCTCTGTTGAAGTTTGAAGTCTATAAAAAGTGCATCTGCCCATCATATAACTGCTCCACGCGGCTCTGGGGTGTTAATAAAGGCCTTCTGAAGCAAATCGACGCGTTTGTGTAAGAAAAATATTCATATTTAAAACTTTATCAAGTAAACTTTCGACCGACCGCCTTCCATGGAAAAGTGTTGAATGTTGAAAGTGAAACTCAAGATGCGTACGTGACGAGCGGACCTGGTCGCGTTAGTCTTTCGATCCGCAGGGGAACTTTCAACAATTCCATAAATTGAACAGGGAAGGCAGTTGGCCGAAAGTTTACATGATAAAGTTTTAAATATGGATATTTTTCTTACACAAGCGCATCAATTAGCTTCAGAAGGCCTTTATTAACACCCCAAAGCTGCGTGGAGCAGTTATTTGACGGACAGATGCAGTTTTTATGGACTTCAAAAACAGAGCAACTATGAATCCAATTCTAATGCTTGGATTAGCCTGGACTTCTGTAATATAACTCAGATTTTATCCGTCTGAAAGAAGAATGTCATATACACCTAGGATGACTTGAGGGTGAGTAAATTATGGGCTAATTTTAATTTTTGGGTGAACTATCCCTTTAAAGTCGGTATGAAACGGAAGTTGAGATCGTCTTTTTCTCCTTATTGTGACGTATATCCGAGTGAAACGGCTTCTGAAATTAGAAAAAATGTAGGGCGAGGCTTGATTTCGTCCTTCGTGAATTGATTGGATCGTTGGAAGTTTGGCGTTGCTAACAAAATGGAGGCAGATTTGAAGTTTGCACTCAGTTGTAGAGAAAAACTCGATCTATCTCTTAAATAAATGTATTTTCTCTCTAAATCTTTTCTACATAATGTTACTGAGCATATTTCCACATTTTTCGCTTGTTTATGCTACAGATTTTACTTATTTTAAGCCGTTTATGGCTTTATTTCTGTAAAGCTTTTTTCTCAGCTCTCCCTTATAAGGGGGCGCGCCGTAAGCGCGCTCACACGCTGCATTCCTCAGTGCGAGTCGTCACGATAAGCTGTTCGTCCGACTATATTGAGTAATTTTTACATTAAAAAAAGCTTTTTTCTCATATATTTCTCTCTTTTTGCGTCAAGTCCTTCTTGAAGAAGGTATTGTGTATACCGAGAAAAATGCACCTAACCACGATCAGTGACATGTTTCTGAGAGGAGGTGCAGAAACGAGACGGGGCGATAACCCCGCCCTCGCGCCATAGCACATGACCTGGAGAGAAGAGAAGTCGTTTCGATGGGGGAGGGAAAGTTAACATATTTGATTAAAGATTATAAGGGTAAATGAATTTTTTAAAAATAATGAAGTGCACAGATAAATCAGTTATAGTAAACACTACAATATTAATATAAAAATACGAATTGTAAAATTTGATATCATGCCGCCTTTAAGACCAGGTTTTGTTGGTCAATGGTGCAGTCATTTTCAATTTCTTAAAATTGCGACGTGCCAACAATGCGTCTGAACACACCTGGTTATCAGACCAGATGGGTGCGAGTACATTTGCTATTTAAACAACTTAGAGCTGGATGTGAAAATGATAACTGCGTCTGGCTAAAACTAGCAAAACACACTTGCATTGCGCCGGGTGTATGATAGGGCCCTATGTCTGTGTGGTTTCATTGTTTTTTAAATGCACAATATGTATGATTTTTGTTAACAAATAATAATCTAAAAACGACTTGAGCAGTGTGATATAGTTCATGCAGTTGTGTACCCAAAAGTTCCCAAGGATTTGTAAATTCCCATTTTAAATAATGGCTCGTCCCTTGTCAGTCACCTAACAATGACGCTATCCTCGTTTTCTGCTTGTAGAAACCATGGCAACATCCGTGGACAAGAGCGGACGCCATTTATTCATTCAGACATCATGGATTGCGATTATTTATTGGCAAGTACAGAAAATCCCCAAAAACATACAAGTAGATCAACTACGGCAAGCAGGCTTTGGGACAAACGGAGTTTGGCAAGCAGCAAAAGGTGAAGCGACGACAGTGAAGGACGAGAGAGGACCAGGCCACCTTATGTTTTGTTTATGTGACTTTCGGTTTGTTTATTTTATTATTAAAGGGTTTGAGACGTTTTCCGGTTCCCACCTTCATGAGACGGCGCTACTTCATCAGCGCTGGGAGATCTAGTGTGAATTCATTGCGTTATAAACCATATCAGATCAAACAGCGCGGACGTGGAAACCAGGAGAAACATTGTGCCATTAACAAACAAGTTAAAGAAGTCTTTTCAGTGCACAAATCACCAACACTCACCCTGGATTTAATGTAGCAACGCTAACTGTAACCATGGTATTGTGGCAGAAAGAGACATATGTTTTTACATTAATCATTTCAAGGTTGGTACAACCTTTTGAAATGAAAATTCAAGCACTTTTCAAGGACTTTCAAGTGCTTCATGCTTTTTCCAGCACTTCAAAGCTCAAAATATTATTCAATTTAAATGTTATTTTTAATGTGATAACCAAAAATAAGATAAAAATTGTGTCATTATTTACTCACCCTCATTTCACTTCCAACATATGACTTGAAAAAAATCGTCTTTTTTTTACTGCATGAAAATGGGTGATGACAGAAAATATTTTAGTAAAAATATTTCACAATATTGTGAATATTTGGTGGGTTTAGTGAAGATTTGTATTCATGCTTTCCAGTGTGCATTAGTGCACAAAATAGTGATATGTGAAGATCACAGCTCTGAGCATACCATACATCTAGGGTTGAAAAAACCCATGCTGGAAACAACAATGGAGATGATGATCGTGATATCCGCTGCCTTTGGGAAAAACATTAAAAATAGCATGTATGTGTCATAACCTGACTTCTCCAATCAATACAGCTTCAGGTCACAGCTGTGATAAGTCATATTTTGTACATTGCTCTGTTTCCTGACTCTCTTACATCAAACATTCAACCCTGCGCATAATGAAAATGATATTTCATATGACACTCATGCTTGTTTGAGCATCACGACCTGGGGTGCATTTCCCGAAAGCATCGTTAGCCAACTATGGTCACAAGTTCCGTTGTCATCAACCTAGTTCAATGAGACGGTGTTTCCTGAAACCATATTCCAATGAACATCCACAAACAGCATCACAATGTTGTGTGGATAGAACGACAGCTCTCGACCTGTGGCTAGAAGCAGAGTTTCTTGTTTGCATGACATGTGGGCTTAATAAATCATAAGCAAAATAAGCAAGCTGACATTCAGTACAATCTATATATTTTATTTCTGATATATACAAATGTCATTTACGTAGTTTAGTTTGTCAAGAGATTTAAAGCGCCATTTTTGAAGAGTGCGCGTGTGCTTTAGTACGTAAGAACGAGCCTATGATTGAATCTGGAAATAAAGCAAAATAACAGAGCAAGCAATCAAGCATTAATTCGATCTAAAACAGATTCATTCATTCTCCATCACCTGCGTGCAGTTTCGGGAAACAGTCGTGAGTAGCTAGTTGATTTCTTCAATGATTCGTCGTGCTGTGGTAGTTAAGCAACGATTTACGTCGTACGGGAAATACACCACAGCATGATACAGCAACACTGTTTGGTGAGGGTGTGTGTTTGTCCAACCAATAAGAGATCTGGTGAATGTTTAGGTAATGTTATCCACTATTTTTAGAATACTAAGGGCCAGATTTACAAAACATGGCAAATTAGCATTAGAGCACAATTCCAAAAAAGCGCAGATGGGAGTGGAAAGTTCTGCACATGATTTACTGAAGATGCGCAAATGAAAAAAACACAGACGCAGAGGATCATTTCCATAATGGCCAACGCAATCTACCAAGAGCTGCGCAAATTAGCGTCTGGTTTAAGACACGCTTTTTTAAAGTAATGCCGCAAACCCCAGTAAATTGACTAGCGCAAACCTTACAGTAAATCACCTTGAATGATTCATTGAAATACTCTCCATCCATAAACTTTGCGTCTGAAAGGGAAATTCATACAAATGCATATGCAATAAGATATCACCCAACAGCCATTTCACCCTGTATCCCAAGACTGGTTTCCCACTGAAGTTAAGCAGGGCTGAGCCTGGTCATTACCTGGATGGGAGACCAACTGGGAAAACTAGGTTGCTGCTGGTAGAGGTGTTAGTGAGGCCAGCAGGGGGCGCTCACCCTGTGGTCTGTGTGGGTCATAACACCCCAGTATAGTGATGGGGACACTATACTGTCAAAGAGCACCGTCCTTCAGATGAGACGTTAAACCGAGGTCCTGACTCTCTATGGTCATTAAAAAATCCCAGGATTTCCTCCGATAAAGAGTAGGGGTGTAACCCCGGCATCCTGGCCAAATTTGCTCATTGGCCCTTGTCCATCATGGCCTCATAATTATCCCCATATATATATATATGATTGGCTTCATCACTCTGTCTCCTCTCCACCAATCAGCTGGTGTGTGTACTGGCACAATATGGCTGCCGTCGCATCATCCAGGTGAATGCTTCACATAATCACATTGGTGGTGGTTGAGGAGATCCCCCCCTTCTATGTATAGCGATTTGAGTGCCTAGAAAAGCGCTATATAAATGTAACAAATTAATTATAATATCAGCCGCAAAAATAACCCAGTCCACGCCTTTTCAGCGCTAATGTTTCACTGCGTGTCTTTAGTAAATCCTGACAGTCGTGTTTTTAATGCCAAAAGAGGGTTTGCGCTGGAGCAAGCTGTTAGTAAATCTAGCCCTTAACCTCATAAAAATGATATAAATAGCGGTTCAAAATGAAGCACTTGAGTATTGGAATGTAAAATACACTCCAAAAAATAAATTTAAGATTTAGGTATTTGAATTGCATATAAAATGGTTAAAGCTAAACTGTGTGATATTTTCCCCCATCTAGTGGTGAACCTGTATATGACCATCCAGTGAATTTTAGTTTCTGTTCTGTTCAATTCCGATTTCGTTTTAACTCCTACGGTGGCTGATTTAGTCCAAGATTAACATGGCTTCCAGTTCGACCTCGTCCACATTCGACACGGTGCCTGTGGGATATTCTGTGCGCAGTGGGATGGTTGGAACTCAACTGGCCTAATTATTCGGCTAGAAAGAACTGCAGCTAATCCAGAGTGAACTTTGATGATAGTAATGTTTATTCAGTCATCCAATTGCAAGGCATAAACAGGTTTGCATGGATATGTACATAAATGTGGTTTCTGTGAGAGAACAAATTAGGATGGTAAATATACATGATAATGACATGACAGAATATACACAGTTAAGAACTGTATAACTATACTTATAAGTTACATTTGTATAATGTAACCGTAAACCAGAGCTTATTGTACCATATATAGGCGCTAAATGCAGCTGCATTAAAAGGAGCGGAGCTGCCGCTGCTAACAAGCGGTGTCGGATTACAAAAGTGTGTGCGCAGGTTTAGCTCTGTATAACAAGTGTTAATATGCCGATCAGACATGATACATATTTCCATCAACATACACACTCTGAAACACATTCACAATGACAATAACTATTATTACTTACGGAGTTATTAACGCACAGAAATACCACACAAGGAAAAACAGACTTTTGAGGAATAAACAAGCCAGGAAAACTCCGTATAACTCTTACTGGACGCTGCTGAGATGAAAACTCTCTGCGCATGCACCAGACAAGTCTGAACAAGTTGACGCGCACAGTGTTAAAACCGGTTAAAACGCGAAAGGCGAAGCTTGAATTTACGGGTATGTCCCTCTTTGGCTAATGTACTTTCAAGATGGAGGGGCAACATGGCGACCTCCGTTAGATCCCATTACCTTATGTATTTTCAATGGCATATTATAAACTTACGAGAATACTTTATTACTTGAAAGAAGTAAATATACATTAATGAGCACATATATTTTTGAAAGAACTAAGTGTTTTTAGCTAAGAATAGACTAAAAAAGTTACACAGTGTAGCTTTAAGGCCAATTCACACTGCACCGACAGACGCAGACCAACGCCGACAGTCCCCGGATTACAGCACGTCACATATTCTCAGTTCTCACATATTCTATATTTTGATTCTGCATGTTCAATCTGCGAAAACAAGCTCTGACAGACACCAACAGGGGTAACACATTGATCAAACTAAACCTGAGAAGTCTGTCACTGCGGTGTGTGGATTGGTCTTCAAGGAGGATGATCAGATACTTCTTTTAATTTTATTATTAACTTAAGCTAGATTCTCTCAAATAGCGCAAATAAACTGGCAGACAAGCAACTCACAAGTGACCAATCGCGAGTGTGGCAAAATCACTACACGCATTCTACTAGAACGGTTAGCCATCGTGCTGAGAACGGTTTGTAATCATGCTAAACCAAGCTCAAGTGGAAATATAACTGGAACCGTTCCTTGCCATTCTTAGAACCATTCGGCCTGATAGCAAAAAAACGCACCGTTTCCCTGCTATTCTCTGCATACTAAAAATGTACATACTAATAAATGTCTGCATTCTAAAAAATAATAATAGTACAACTGTTGTATGCTATTCCAAAGATAGCCATCGATAGACACTGATGAAGATCCAAACAGCAACCTTATTTCTTGCCAGTGTGAGTAAATTCTTTTTAGAGGTCGCACTGGTGTCAACATCACCTATAAGAGCTGCCATTTTGGTTGCATATGAAAACCATCAAACAGCAAAAAAAACAAAAGTGGAACCGTTTCTTCACAGCGCTGGGAAATCCAGTGAGAAATCGCTGCAGAATTCTCAGTTATAAACCATATCAGATCAAATCGCACTGACGTGGAAACCAGGAGAAACATCAACGAGCAAGTTATAGAAGGCTTTTCAATCCACAAATCACCAACACTCACCCTGGATTTAATGTAGCAACGCTAACTGTAACCATGGTATTGAGGCAGAAATAGTCAAATGTTTTAACATTATTCATTTCAGGGTTTGTACAACCTTTTGAGTGAAATTCAAGCACTTTACAAGGACTTTCAGGGGCTTTTCAGTGTGTAGAGCAGTGTGTAGAGCAGTGTGTAGAACAGTGTGTAGAGCTTCATGGAATGGGTTTCCATGGCCGAGCAGCTCATTCAAGCCTTACATCACCAAGTGCAATGCAAAGCATGGGATGCAGTGGGGTAAAGCACGCCGCCACTGGACTCTAGAGCAGTGGAGACGTGTTCTCTGGAGTGACCAATCACACTTCTCTGTCTGGCAATCCCATGGTCGAGTCTGGGTTTGGCGGTTGCCAGGAGAACGGGACTTGCCTGACTGCATTGTGCCATGTGTAAAGTTTGGTGGAGGGGGGATTATGGTGTGGGGTTGTTTTTCCGAGGTTGGGCTTGGCCCCTTAGTTCCAGTGAAAGGAACTCTTGCTTCAGCAAACCAAGACATTTTGGACAATTTCATGCTCCCAACTTTGTGGGAACAGTTTGGGGACGGCCCCTTCCTGTCCCAACATGACTGCGCTCCAGTGCACAAAGCATCGGCCCATAAAGACATGGATGAGGAGTTTGGTGTGGAGGAACTTGACTGGCCTGCACAGAGTCCTGACCTCAACCCGATAGAACACCTTTGGGATGAATTAGAGCGGAGACTCTCGTCCAACATCAGTGCCTGATCTCACAAATGCGCTTCTAGAAGAACGGTCAAAAATGACCCTAAACACACTCCTAAACCTTGAGGAAAGCATTCCCAGAAGAGCTGGAGCTGCAAAGGGTGGGCCAACTCCATATTAAACCCTACAGATTAAGAATGGGATGTCATTAAAGTGTATGTAAAGGCAGACGTCCCAAAACTTTTGGCAATATACTGTAGTGTCTTAAAGGCTTAATCTGTGTCTGTGAAACCAGGCCGTAATATTATTAGTTACTGCACTTACTAATTCAAAACAATAGTCATTTTATGTTTAAATTACCTTTATGATTAAACCCCCCCCATCCCCCAGCGCTACTAAATCAGGTGCTGGTGCCACCATCTGCAGATCTTAGCACTCAAATGTTATTCTGGAGCCTGTGAAGAAAGAACATTGCCCTCTAGTGTCGTCTTCTCTCTCTCTCGCACACACCGGGCGGGAAAGCGTCAAGGGTGTTTTTAAATCTCAGATCATTGATGCTGATGGTTTTGATGGTGGTTTGTCATGTCTAGTGCCCCTGAGGACTACTCACGTACGCACTAACAGAACCAAAACCAGCACAGATGAGACGTCAGTGTGGATTTAATAAAGCAGGACGCCCCAGGCACATCTCCCCTGTGTCCGAAAAATGCGTACTTTGATTTGACACCGTATGCATAAAACTGCACATCAAATGAGGATGTCTGACAACTCTCTCTATTTCACCTACTTTTTCTAAAATGTACTTGTTTCTCATGAACAAGAGGCTCCGCCTCTTGGCCACACCCACCTTCAATAAATCTACATATGGGCCGCAGTGGGAGGGAAGATGATGAATGAGTGGTGGGAGGAGCCAAAGACACTATTTTCACCCTTAACTAGCTTGACATCACAAAAAACACTCGGCCTCACAGTGTGACGCCAGAAGATGTGACGCTTTAAAATGACTTTAAGATGACAGTCAGTCTGGGACTGCGATGCCCTCAGGAAGTATGTGCGTCGTTTCAGCAAAATGACATTAGCACTTCCTGTTGAACAGAATGAATATCACCACTGCTCATCATTATTGCGTCAATCAATTTGAGCTTAATTTGGCGTCTCAGTAAAGGGTCTGAATATTTACATAAATTAGAGAAAACTGAGAAAAGATAGCCAGTGATGTTGTTTTTTTTTTGATGCAGAGTACATTTTGGTTGATACAAATGGGCAATAATGTTCTGATAATTAACCAATACAATGACTGATATTATCCTGTACATCTTACTGTTTTGCCTGATTTTAAACCAAAAATTTAAATTTAAGTAAGTCAGGATTCATTCAATTGATCGAAAGTGACAGTAAAGACATAATGTTACAAAAGATTTCTGTTTTAAATAAATGCTGTTCTTTTGAACTTTGTTCATTAAAAGGATAAAAAAATTGTTTTCAACATTGATAATTATAATTTTTCTTTAAATCAGCATATGATTAATAATAATGATTTCTGAAGGAGTAATGACTGGAGTAATGGTGCTGAAAATTCAGCTTTGATCACAGGAATAAATTACATTTTACAATATATTACAATAGAAAACGCTTATTTTTAAATTGTAGTAATATTTCATAGTTTTACTGTATTTACTGCATCAAATGCAGGTTTGGTGAGCAAAAGAGACTTCTTTCAAAAACATTTAAAATCATACACACCAAATCAATTTGGTGCATGTCATCTGTAAAATACAGGTTTGTGTACATTTTATTTTGTCAATGAATTCAATTTTGGTCTGTATATGGTTTAATTGTATGCAAAGCAACATACAGGGGCGCCTAAACGAGTGTCTCGTTGGTCTTCATTTCATTTTCATTTCATTTTCATTTATGCATTTGGCAGACGCTTTTATCCAAAGCGACTTACATTGTATTCAAGGTATACATTTTACATTTTGTCAGTTCTTGCTTTCCCTGGGAATCGAACCCATGACCTTGGCGTTGTTAGCGCCATTCTCTACTGTTTGAGCTATAGGAAAGCTTTTCACGTCTTTTCACGTGATGGAAAAGTTCCTGCACGAGATCCATCGCCGTTATGGTCTGTTTTATTTTTACTTCTAATATTTGTTAAATGGGCTTAAATTGTGGCAATACGTATTAAACTATATAAAATGCTATACTGTAAAATATGAAAATAAAGGAATTATCATGCAAGCCAGTGGTTGTGTGGAGTATTTTTTTTTTAATTTAGAGGATTTAGGGGTGCAGTGTGTAGTATTTATGATGATCTATGGACAGAAATGCAATATTATATACATAACTATGTTTTGAGTGGAGTATAAAGACCTTACACAATGAACTGTTATGTTTTTATTACCGTAGAATGAGCCGTTTCTATCTACACACACCGCGGGTCCCCTTACAGTGAAGTCGCCATTTTGTGCCGCCATGTTTCTACAGTAGCCCTAAACGGACAAACTTCTCTACAGAGCGCTAGTCACTCTCTGCTCTCTCGGTATTTTTGTCCTGTGTTGGCCACCGTAGCTTCACTATGTGCTTCGAAAGGAAGGGGGGAGCGGTGGGTGATTGCAATTCACAACCTCACCCCTACCTTTAAGTTAATCCGTAGACATTAATTAATGTATGAAGTTAAAAAAAAAGCTAGTATTATAGTAAAAATGAATCAACTATGCTGGGTTAAATAAACAACCCAATTTGCTGGGTAAAATTAACCCAACATGTGTTCTGTCCTATATTTACCCAGCTCTTGGGTTGAAACCAACATAAATTGGCACCAACCCAACCTTTTGAACGTTAGTGTAAACTAGTAAATATACTTAACATTAAAGCATATTGTGCATTGGTAGATTGTAAAACCGACAGACAAGAGAGTTGCAACATTTATTGCCAATGCTAATGCGGATATAACATGGCCAAATATTGCTTGATTTATTGGCGTCTTAATGCTTCTCTAAAAGCACAGTACATCAAGGACTGTCTTTAGGGCTTTTAAACATGATGAATATTGATGCCAGTGTTAATTAAATGCAAAACGTGCTAGACTTACTCCATCAGTGTGTCCGTACTGAATACATCAGCATAACAGCCCGCAAACATCACGCCAGAGCCATCCTGAGAGATAGAGAGAGACAGAAAGACACTGCTCATTCATGTTCACACGCAGGAAAAGAGGAAGCAAACGTCACTGGAGCTGTTCCTCTTCACCTTTAAATGTTGTTCAAACAATTAGCTGGTTTTCAACCTGAACAACGCAATTCTACTGACAAACAAGAAGGCTATTGTTTAGAATGGATAGAGAAAAAGATGAACTAAACTGTTATATTTTACCTTGGACATGCTGTTCCAAACAGTATAATTAATAAATAGTGTCTCATAATTATATACCAATGCATTGCTTTATATGAAACTAATATGAAAAGCATTTACAGTAGTGGCCAAAAGGGATGTCTGGAGTTGTTTTACGTTCGATTAAACCATCAAAATATGAGGATTAAAAAAAAATTTTTAAACATTAAACAGTAAACTTAGTCGATGTATTAATTTGACAAAAAAGGCACAGCTACAGGTTATAAAAAAGCAAAAACAGGAAAAAGCATACATTGGCTACACAACATAATCAGTTATTAATTCGTTTTTGCATGTTTTCATAATTCCTTTGTATGACAAAAATTATGTCGGCACAATTTGCCATTTGTCTGTGTGTTTTTATCAAGAATAAAACAATCGACACAATCGATATGCACTCACAAAAATGAACTTTCACTGTTGTTAGTTGCACTCAAATCATCCTTGTTCACATTACTTAAAAACTTGTGTAACTACAAGAACTTTACTGAGTTGCTTCTACTAAAAAAATTGTATTGTCAGCTTTACTTAATAAGCGTTTGTTCGATCAACTTAACATTGCTGAGTGAAACAAACTGGGCAGTGGATCTGTAGTCAGTGGTGGAGGAAAAACTGAATCTCAGTACTTAAGTAAAAGTACAAATAACCAGAGATATATTTACTACAAGTAGAAGTACCAAAAAGACAACCCTACTTAAGCAAAAAGTACCTGATTTTAAATGTACTTTAAGTATTAAAAGTAAAAGTACTTGCACGACAATTTATTTTCTATATTCTAATAAAAAAACCGTACTGTTTTTTTAATTTTTAAACCCAGTATGGCCTGTGGCATTTTAATTAAGTTAGTTTTGGGTTAATGTAATTGTGCTTACCATCTGTGGCCCAGATTACATTCTGACTTACAATTCTGGTTATCTATAAGGGTGATCTGAGGAGATAAATATCATTATTCTGTAGCAATATTCTCACCAGTGTTCAATCAGCTTTGACGTATTTAAATCTGCATATTCATGATATTTTACCTTTTATAAAGGGCATTTTTTCCCTAATCTTATTAAATATAGGATATGCTTCAGCTTACACGTTAGGTCAATGCAAAGACACAAATAGACATTCTGCGGTGCGATTCGCGCGAATGAGGCAGCGCAAATTACGCGAATTGAGCGTTTTGAACGCGTGTTGCGCGAATCGCTCAAGTTAAAAAATCTGAGCTTTGGCGGATATTCACGCCACGTAAACCAATCAGAAGCTTGGTCTAGTAGTGACAACAATGAGAAGAAAATCTGTATATTAATATCTGGTTCAGACAAGTGTGATTATCACTGTGATAACATTAAATTACATGAAACACAACACAGTCTCTTTTTGTTAAATGCAAGTTTATGTATGATCAATAATACAAAAGTAAAAGTAAAAGGTATAATAAGCTATACATGAAATAAAGCAAACAATTCAGTCAAACATTCAAAGTCAGTGCTAGTTGGCTACAACGGTAACGTACAGTTATAGCCTAAAAATCAAAAAGTAATGAAACTTCCCTTTGCCCTTAGCCTAAACGATTTGCCAGGGAACAAATTATAGATCCATGAGACCAAAGATCGGCCGTTACAAGACGAATTATAGCTCGACACATCACAGAGACATACGAGCCAGCGGCAGACGTCAGAAGGACTGGCCCAGGAAAGGCTGCTCTCGCCGGGGTTAATGAGCGCTGAGCGCCGCTGATCCACTGGAGCTCACAACTCTGAAAACGCCAGATAAAATGTTCAAATAGGCACTCTTTTTATAAATAAACCACAGATTTGAGCTTTAAACAACTACATTATCGCCTGAAGAAGTCTTAAAACTACGTTTTGTTACACATTAACAGTAGATTTTAACAAAAAAGACGTGTCAACTCAGCCATTTCTCAATGAGACGAGCCGGCTGGCAGAAGCCCCTCCCATTACGCGAATTCGCGTCTGTTGTGAAGTGAATTTCACGCGCGAATGAAACGAGTAAACTCAAAATGTTCAAGCGTCCAACTTCGCGCGAATAGCGCGATTTATTCGCGTCCGGGGTGAACGCCACATCAACCCTCACGGCCTTCCTTTGAATCCGCACTTTCACAACGTAATGCCGCTTTGACTGCCGGGAAGAAGTCCCCTAAAATGATAAATGGGCCACTCTGCGGTCTCGTGGACTTAACGGACACGTGCACGCAGCGGCCATTGTAAGTCCACAAGACCGAAAGTGCACATGAAGTGTGCCATTTGGGACAGGGCCTATGAACAGGTCATTGAATCTTTGATTCAACCGATTCATTCAAACACTGAATCATTCAGTTACACACACTGTTGCTGTGAGATGCGTTATGGTTCTGCTGTGATCTTTGTTTGGAACTATTTTTGCTGCTGAAATAGAACAATAACAGTCAATATTGCATCTAAAATGTAAGCGACTTAATGTTAATGAATTGTTTATGGAACTGTCAGCAGTCAGTGTCATATGAAATTAGTGTCACATTTTCGGTCGTGATGGTATTCAGGAAAACAGCACTGTTTGATGTTTTTACTTGTATTACGGTATGTTATAAATATAAAAACTCCACGTTTTGGATTGTTACTGCAGTATGTGACTGAGTTTCTCTGTGTGAGCGACGCTGTTTGTTTCCATTTCTCCTCATGAGGCTGCGCGAGTGTCAACAGCACTACCGTCAGTTCATTACATTATATATTATTCTGGACAAGACGACAAGCGTTAATGTCGAGCCCTGAAACTAATCAGAAAATGTAACGAAAATGTGACGGAACGTTGTAGAAATGTAGTGGAGTATAAAGTATAATAATTGCTGCAAAATGTAACGAAGTAAAAGTCACAATTATGCACTATTGATTCTACTTAAAGTAAAGATACGTGAAAAATTTACTTAAGTAAAGTAACAAAGTATTTGTACTTTGTTACATTCCACCATTGTCTGTAGTTCCCAGCATGCTTTGCATGGGACTGGAGAGTAAATTTAGGGGTCAAAGTGTTATGTTATGTGTTTTTCAGGAAAGGGAGAGATGTTGTTAGTTTATGTTAGTGTTAAATGTTCAGTTATGTTGGACATTTAGAGGAGTTTCTGTCATTTTGTGGTTACCCTGTGTTTAGGCTGCGGGCACTCATATACACACATTTATTGGTCCTGCCCTCAATTAAACTGAGTTTGTCCAAGGAGTTATTTTTGCATTTTGTTTAAAAAAAAAATGTGCTTGTTGTTGTTTAATAGTTTTCCACTTACACTTGTAGAGCAAATGATTAATTTAATAAGGTAAATTAAATTGATAAATGTGTTCACCTTACATAATAAACTTTAATAAATTTAACATAACATTATTGAGTAGACTGCACATATAAATATTATATAACAGTGACAAATTCAAATGGTTTGTATTTACTCAAAGACATTTTGTCAGCTTTACTTGAATTTCTTTTGTTCATATAACTAAATTGTCATTAAAAAACACTTGACGGTGCTTTTTTTTAAGTAAATTCAAATTCAAGTCATTTTTTTGAGTGTGACTTGAGTTTGACTTATTTTTTTATTTTGAATGTTCTTCAAATCTCCTTTTACAACAATTACTTGCACACAGAAACAATATCCTTTACAGGGGATCGTAACATTCACACATCCTTACATGCACTGAAAAAAATTATTTGTTGAATTTACAAAAAAAAATTATCGTAAGTGGTCGCAATCAATTTATTTGATCTCAATTTAAACAAAAACACATGCAATTTATTTAAACAAGCACAAATTAATTATGCTTAATTTAATCGGGCCATAATCATTTTTTTCAGTATGATCAATTCCGTAGACAAATATGTCCAAAGGTACAAGGAAAAGAAGATTATTAACAACATTTAAAGTAAAAAATTTGATTAATATTTTTAATATTATCTGATTAAATGTCCATTTGCGTAGGCCGGACATCACTTTTGGCCACCACTGTCGCTCAACACAAAAACAGAGTGGATTTAAATTTAAACGCATTAATCTTTTGTACAGGAAACAGATTTGTATAACCATGCATGCTTTTCTTGTAGGAAACATCCTTACATCCTGGATGTTGCATCATTGTGTGTGTGTGTATGTGTGTGTGTGTGTGTAATGTAAGCCCTTAGGAAGCAGAAAACAGCCGTATTCCAGCGTCTCTACAAGTTCAAACAGAGTCGCAGCTCGACTTGTACAGATGCTCTTTGCGTGACTGAAACCTCCTCATCATATGCTTTACAAATCTCTCATTCAAACGTTAACCTTCCGCTGATATTTAGGGGATAATGTAATTCCAGTGAGTCACGCACCTGACAACTCATCCTCACTGCCTCCCTCAGCGCTCACTTTCCCCGTGATTCACTTCTCTGAATGTCAGCGAGAATTAAAAGGGTCGACTTCACCATCCATGTAATGATTCACGAGCTGAATGGAATTAATGGAGGAAATGACACACTTCATATCAGCTCATTTCCTGTGGAACTGGACAAATGCATCTCAATCCAATGCCTCCCACTCACAAACACACACACACACACACACACACACACACACACACTGTGATCCAAACTCACAGGCAACAATAGCAGCCCTTTCCTTTAGTCACTATGCTATGGGCATATAATAGAGAGTGTGTGTGTGTGTGTGTGTGTGTGTGTGTGTGTGTGTGTGTGTGTGTGTGTGTGTGTGTGTGTGTGTGTGTGTGTGTGTGTGTGTGTGTGTGTGTGTGTGTGTGTGTGTGTGTGTGTGTGTGTGTGTGTGTGTGTGTGTGTGTGTGTAAGCATCCTTTTCCTGACCCTGCTGTATGCAGGACACACCTTACCATCTGACTTCCTCACACTCTCCACTGACCCAAACACACACACACACACTCACTCACTTGATGTTCATTTATAATTGTATTCTCTGATTAGTTGTATAATTTTGGTAACTTGGTGGTGCAATATTTTCATTATTGTTTGTTGATGTACTTTTCTGTTATTATGTTGTGATTGGTGTATGTCAGGACCCCCTCGAAAACGAGATGGTCCATCTCAAGACGTTAATCCTATAATAACATGTTTACTTGGCTATAGGAACATCATCTTTTATGATTTTTGACTTCAATGAACTGTTGTTTGTTCATGCAGGTCAATGACGTATCACATGTTATTGTCCAGATCAATTAGGTTATTCAATTCATACAGACAATGGATTTTTTTGTTTTTTATTTGGCATGTTATTTGATCTAAATACAATAAACTGGCAGAGGAAAAAAATGACTTGAATATGATGAACATGTTTTCAATTTCTACATTAAAAGCTGCTTTGAAATGTTTTGTCTTCACAATCAAAATAAGTGGTATATACTATCTGAGGATTTTGAAAATCTTGAAAAATATAATGTCATATTAAAAATTAGATAACCAGCAGAGCAATTCTGTTGAAAAATTATTAATCATAATTGGAAAAACGTATCAGCCAAATTATGTTCAGTGTGTGATGTCGTAAAAATACAGGAAGCCATTCTTATGTCATGTGAAATAATGAAATGTGATATGACATCACAGAGAGTCCCTTACGTAAAAAAAAATAAAATAAATAAAAGCACATATTTTAGCCTTTTATGAAATGGAAAATTTTGTTCAGGACAAATGGCGTAACAAGAAAATGAATTGATATTTGTGATTTAAAATATATACATATATTGTATCGGTATAAAAAAAATACCTTTACAAAAATATTAAAACATAACAAATAACTGTGTATGTATATACATACACGGATATGACACACAAACATAAACATTTTTACTGACATAAAAACACAAAAACTCCTTTAAAACAGGTTTATTCGCAGAGAAACTGAATTTGTGTTGGTGTGTGTCTGCAACTGTGATAGTTTGTAAACGCAAAGCGACATCTGATCGCCATGACAACCGCTGAACATGAGCGCGCAAAACAAAAATCTCGCAAAAACAAAAGCGCCTATATTTACTAAACCAGCTTCAGATTTGGCAACAACAACCTCACTGCTGTTACCAACAAACACGGTCGGTCGAATGGATGTCGGATAAACACACGCTTACCTTCAACACAAAGAGGTCGGTGAGTTTCTCAAACTCCAATCGCCTCAGTCAAAGTGCGAAAGTTTTGAACTCCTCCATGGTTTCAGGTCTGATATTCCTCGGATCTCTCTCTGAGTCTCTTCTGAATCCATCGATGAAAGCATAAAACACCGGTCTCACTAAGATCTCACTGTCCACTCACTTGTTGCCTGTATCTCTAAACAGTGAACTGCCTACTGAGGCTACATTTTGGGCATCAAATGTTACTAATAATAACCGTTTCCTTTGAGCCACCAACTGCTCTTCCTCGAGGGGGCGCGCGGCCGCTCAATAAGCCGAGCTCGCCGATTCGCCTCAGGCAGATTTCGAGATGGTTTTGGCCTTATTTAGAGATTTACACACTTCAAAGTATAATCTTTTAAATGTTATTATTCCAAAGATGCATGTATAACATATAAATGACTATTTGCTGCTGTAATTGCTGTGAATTAATCTAAAACACTGAAAGCCCGCGCTGAGAAAAGTAACAGGTACCACGTGACAACGCAATAAACTTCTTGATAAATGTATTTTTATATTAAAATAAATTATTTTATTTTATGAATACACCGGAGATAAGTGTCTTAAATTAACTTTTACTTGTGTATTAATATTAAATGTTCGTTTTATTCTGCATTAGTATATAAAGTATAGTATATACAATGTTTAATATATTATGTAGGTACTGTTAGCTAAATACTAAATAGGCGGAATAGATAATAACAACTTTAATTAAATAGAAAATACTCAGAGATAATTAATATTTATTAGACCGATCGTACCTGACCAATCACGAACGCCTGTCCGTTAAGCCCCGCCCACAATTTGACACAGTGTCATGTTATCTTCCGTTCTAGCTGCTATTTCTGTGGGTTTTAACATTTTAAAAAGTGTCTCATTCATGCTTCTGTCCTCGTCTCTCTCTCTCTCTCTCTCTCTCTCTCTCTCTCTCTCTCTCTCTCTCTCTCTTAAATTAGATTTGTGTCGTGTCTTGCGCATTTTAATTTGATGTGACACGTTCAGACGAGTTTCGGTTCCTAACGAGAGAACACGGTCTTCCAAAATAGGGAGTGATTTTAATTATTAGCCTGTCATTTGATGACAGGTCCTTTTTGAAATATGGCCAATATGGCTAATTATTCAATCATGTGCACTTTTGACTACATTCAATCTTGAGAAATGAAGTGTCTCTTTAAGTAATTTGTTCTGGAATAAAGATCTAATGAGAAAGTAAATGAGTAAATAATACATGTTTACATAGGGGTGATTTGGACATGTTTTGCCATTGAGATGATTTGGGAAAAGTGCCAATCACCCTGAATTATTCACCACAGCCTACATTCATATTTAATCAGAAATAGGCTATTAAGTTTTTTTTCTAAAATATTTGGGATGATGGTAATGGCAGTAGTCGGGGCAGTGATTTGTTAAACATAATAATACTTTATATCCACACATTATAATTGATAATATGACTTTTAAAGTTCCTGCCCTGCCAGCATTTCAACATTTATTAATGGGTGAATCAAAATGAACATTTCAACACTGATTTATAAGCTTTTACAACCTTTTTGCATTAAATTTAGTTTTAGGTGCAACAAGCGTGCAAAGTAAACTTTTCTTGATTTTAACATTTTTAATAAAAGTTTGTGAAGGTAGAGAAATCCTGGGATATTTAATATTTCCTTGCACATGTGATATTCCATACAAATGCACCGGGTGACACGGAATTACCAGGATTAAATCAGTTCCCATGCCGCTATAAGAACGGACTGAAAAGTTATGAAAACATGAGAAATGCCACTGAAACTGGGAATGAAGTTTGTAGGATTTTCTTTTTTTTCCCACGCCGCCAAGATCTGGATTAGTGCAAAGTCCTCTCAAGAGGAGGATCACTGCAGCAAATGGATCTGAATCCTGTTATTATTCTATGACTCCATTAGTTATTCTCTGTCTGATGATTATAGATAAAATATATACACCGATCATGCATAACATTATGACACAGGTGAAGTGAATAACTCTGATTATCTCTTCAGCACCTGTTAGTGGGTGGGATATATTAGGCAGCAAGTGAACATTTTGTCCTCAGAGTTGATGTGTTAGAAGCAGGAAAAATGTCCCATCCAAAGAGGCCCCACTTCACACCTTACTTAAAGGATCTGCTGCTAACATCTTGGTGCCAGATACCACAGCACACCTTCAGGGGTCTAGTGGAGTCCATGCCTCGACGGGTCAGGGCTGTTTGGCAGCAAAAGGGAGACCAACACAATATTATATACACATAATGTTATGCCTGATCGGTGTAATTATCATATTTAAATGTAGAGCGTTAGACATTAAAAATGTTCTGCTTCTCTCTGAACTATATATTTAATGAATTATATATATATTTTTCATTCTTTCCACCTGCAAATAAACCATCACTTATAGCTTTATTCAATATAGACACAACTCAATGCTTGCTCTAATAAGAACACAAATACCCCAATATTTGTGTTCTTATTAGAGCAAGCATTGCTCTACTAAAGAAAATAATTTTACCAAAAACTTCCACTGTTCACCACTAGATGGGGCACTTGAAACGTCCGATACATTATTAGGCTAATGCTGTCCAACAGTACTGTCGTTCCCCCGCTAGATGTCGCTATTCACCGCCTCAAGTCACTGCTTTGCTTTTTATAGTGAAAGTAATCATGTACTCTCTCTCTCTCTCTCTCTCTCTCTCTCTCTCTCTCTCTCTCTCTCTCTCTCTCTCTCTCTCTCTCTCTCTCTCTCTCTAATCCTTTTGTAATTTACCACAGGCTCAGTTTCGCTTTCGGCACGATTTGTTGAGGAAACCGACTTAATTTAACCGCATCCGGCTGTAGAAATGGTGAAACTTAGAGACCCTGTTTCTAAATATATTTAAGCTTTATTTATTATCCTGTGTATACTCTTCATATACTCCTAAATTCGATGACAGTTGAAATATCGTACTTTCGTTTTTATGTGGAAAATATAGGCGATGTCACGTGATACCTATTACTTTTCCTCACGCTGATCATAATGGACCAATCACAGTCGATTGATGGCAGGATGATTATTAAAAACAATATTTTTTTTATAGACACTGCCTATTTACATTTCAGATTACATTTTTAAATAAAATTAGTAGATTTAAAAATCTACAAAAAAAAAAACCGCCGTGGGATTTGAATGCGTCTCTCAACGTCTCAACGAGAATTAAAAATTTTCTGGGCCGCCGAGCGCCCCCTGTAGGATTAACCCTGTGCGTATCCTAGGAAACACTTACTGGCCGACAACATTCGCGGTCCAATAAGAATGTTACCTTTCTCTCCAATACACACAAGGCATTTTGGGAAACGAGTTTCAGAAATCCGTATTCCGAACGCGAGTTGCGCAATCTGACCAGCGCAGCGCCGCGATCGAGCGCGGATTTACGGCGATTGCGTAGTGATCTGTTTCTTGTGATTATTACCATAGAGCATGAGGAACCCTGCGAGATTAATGCAGTAGATCAAACCAGCCAGATCACACATCAACCTATCCACAAAACGAGCATGGATCGGCGGAAAAAGCAGCTCGTGGAGAGCGAAGACGCGTATTTATGAAGGTTTTTGGGAATAAATAGCTCATTCCCGTCCAAAGAAGGGAAAGTTAAACGGGCAAATCAAGGAAGACAAGATCAGATCGGTCCATCGGTGTCTGCCTGTGCTTCACGAGTAAGATCACTTTTCTAAACACAGATTAAATAGATAATAACATCATAACAAACATCACGTGTCAAGCTGTAGGTTATTTGATGTAAATGTGTGTGTTTTGGCGGATTCTGTCTCTTTAATAACATCTCGAGCGACAGTCAAATCAAATGTTACACTGTATCGTTTCTGTTCAACTTCCCTGGCGAAGGGATTCAATGTAACATTCTGTCAGTGAAAGAACTGGTTTTGTAATAGTTTAAGATGTGGTTTGACACAGTTTAGGCTCTGGTTTAAGTGCTGGTTAATGGATGCATCTGAAGTAGGAAGTGAATTCTGATAAATGGAAATGTGTTTTTATCAGTGCTGTGAAAACAACAAACTGTAAAGCTGAATTTAGTGTGTGTGTGTGTGTGTGTGTGTGTGTGTTGTGAATCACTTTGGAAAATGCTCATCTTGAATAATAGACACGGTCTTCCTCATTCAGACTGAATGTCTTTCACTCCCTGTCCTCAGTTCTGTTTTCTTCTCACTTCATGTCATGTCAGGTTATATCCTATTAGAAAGACTATTGAAGTGCAGTTTGAGTTGATCTCTGGATTTATCAAGCAATCTGTCTCTTATGGGTCAGCTGGCTTTGAATACAGTGTAACAGGTGTTACTGTAGTGTGTGTGAAACTCTACTTGCATTTGAAATGCTCAAATAATGTTTTTGAGCTTTTATAAATGCCTTTAAGTGTAGAGCGTCAGTACAGCTTTCTATCAGAAGTGTGTGGTATGAGTAAAGGTAAAGGTGTGGGTGTTTCCATACAGTGACTAATTTTCTCACGAATCCGCAGTTGTCAGTGTCACATGTCTTGGATAAATATGTGAGCATGTTTTGTCACAGTTAACACGAAGTCTTTTGTGGTTTCAATGAGTAGATTCACACTTCGACTCTCTAACCCCACAAGAATCGTGTTTGTGTGTGTGTGCTTGCGTACATTAGATCTTGTCCGACTGGTTTTATGAGCTGAGGTATTGCGAAAGCGCAAGAACATCGTTTGCATTGAACACGCCAACTGAACACACATTCATTGGCCTACTGCTCTAACCTTGATGGTATTGCTATGATTAATGCATTGCTCGCTGAATGCATAAAGTCTTCGGTCACAGCCCCAGTTTTTAGGACATTTTTTGAAGTTTGCATTAGGAATATTTAGTAAATTAACAATATCAGGAACATTAAGAGTTTTTCCACATTCTGTACATATTGCACTGCCGTTTGCGTTTACCTTCTCATTTAATAATGCACTGATCTGGAGTTTTTATGGCTGTTTCTTTTAGGGCTGTTAAAAGATTAATCGCATCCAAAATAAAAGTTTGTGTTTACATAAACATACATTACATAAAAACAATATATGTCACCCTGGACCACAAAACCAGTCATAAGTCGCACGGGTGAATTTGTGGCATGAATATATGAATATATTTGAATGTATGAATATATTTTGTAAATTTCCTACTGTAAATATATATATATATATATATATATATATATATATATATATATATATATATATATATATATATATATAATATATATATACAATTTTCTCAATATTTAGATTTTTTTGCACCCTCAGATTCCAGATTTTCAAATAGTTGTATCTCATTGGATCATTTATATTATATATATAAATGTAAATATTTTCTATAACAAAATTATATATAAATATAACAAATTTTTCTTAAATATATACATGCGTGTGTGTGTGTGTGTGTGTGTGTGTGTGTGTGTGTGTGTGTGTGTGTGTGTGTGTGTGTATTTAGGTCTATATGTACATACTAATTATACACAGTACACACACACACATTATGTAAACACAAAATTTTATTTTGGATGCGATGAATGATTTAATCGCCATTCATTGTTTGACAGCCCTATCTCAAAATATAGAAATAAAATGGCAGATTTCCAATGCATCACATACTAACAAAAGATACACGGATTACCTCCACATCTAAAGTTGTTCACTTTAAGACATTTTGTCTGGACATTCATTTTAATTGTCCAAAAATATATATTCTATATTTTTATTTATTTATATATATATATATGAGTTATTTCTTCTTCTAGAACCCAGAAACGTTCATGACATTCACCCACTTATAATCTAGATTATTAGTGTACATTTATGACACATGCAAGAGATTCTGAATCCTTTAGCAGAGCCTGAGCGTTGAATCTGCGCATGCGCGCTGCTGACTCGCCGTAATCCTCGCGCATCTGCGCGTGCTGGAGAGAAACAGGCTGAATTAGGAACCGAATCAAAATAACCGCAGCATCAAACTGCGCTTTAGACGCACGCATGCTGTCACCATGAGTCCCGCGAGGAGATGCATGAAGGCACCGCTGCAGTTTGGCGGCTGGCGGTGTGTGTTTATGCGGCGGCGGCATCATCCGCTCCAGCCGAATCATGAGTGACCGAACTGGCTCACGGAACCGCACATCCGGGCGCGAGCGTTTTAGCCGCAGGGATTTGTCTGTATCATCCATCCGGATGCTTTCGATGCTGGACCGCAGTTAAGACCCCGGAGAACCGGCGGAACCGGAGCGCTCCTTTCCTCACCGGGCCCGAGACCACTGCACCTCACCCGAGCCTCTCTGCGCCGTTAAATATTCATAGTCACGATCTGAGTGTCAAACTTGATACTCGGGTGCCCGGAGAGACAGATGAGAACCTTCACAGCCAACGCTGTCACGTTATAAACATCTGCATGAGCTTTAGATGAGACGAGCAGCTGGATCTTACACGCGCAGGAGGACATTCACTGCAGCACCTGCAGCCCGACCCGCCGCGGGCCTCCCCTGGGTCAGAACCCCGAGTCCAGAGACACACACACACACACACACACACACACACACATGCTTGCATGCACGGTTGGATATGTTATATTGTTTTCATCCATACACTTAATAGGAATGCACAATATATTGGCAGATCATATTGGTCAGAATTAGATGCTAAAACGACACTTTTTAATCTTTATAAAGTTATCCATCCTTTCCGCTGAACGTTAAAACAGTGCCTAATTGTAAATATAAAATGCAAAATTATTTTGTAAGCATGCAAAACCATATAGACTCATTATATCAGTCATATTGGCCATAAATAGTACCTTTTATTTTTTTTTAATTCTGTTTAAGATTGCTTTTTTTATACTAGTTAACCTCTTCAAAAGTGTATTTAATAGGCTGTACTATACATTGTGTGGTGTTGTTTTTAAAATTCGCCTTCGCATGCTTCCCGGATCAAATGCATGCGCAGGAAACACCCTCGCATGCACACAGACTCGTATGCTTGTTCTCTGGACGCTGATGTTTGTTTGCGATGAAAGGAATATTTGCTTCTGCAGGCTGGATGAAATGTGACGCATCGTAATCCCGGTGACAGCTGCGGAAAGATGAGCCACAGACAGAGAGAGAGAGAGAGAGAGAGAGCAGAACATGATTAGAGGGACTGCGCCGTGACTCAAGCAGACGCATAGAAAAACAAGACGGGACGCGCGCGGCGCGGCGCTCCAATGGAGGCTGGAAACTTTCTGTCGGCATCAAAGTTCCTCTTTTAAAGCTGTGTTTTCCTCTCTAGTGCTTCAGTGATGTATTGCACTGCCATCCCTGAGGTGTCGTCCTTCCTCTCAGGCGAGGTTACGGCAGGTTAAACGTCACCTGAAGCTTCGAGACATCGGGCCCGTTGAGCTGAAGGGCCCCGTGGCCCTCGCAGACCTTTGGGAAACGCCAGCCGTGGATCCTGTGAACATTTTGGCTGCCGTCGATCACAAACACGTCCTGGTGTTGACTAGAGGAGATGGACCCGCCAAACTGAGATTCAGAACCTTTGCGTTTGTGTGTATTTATGTGTGTGAAAGACAAGCAGAGGGACGCAGTGTGTGTGTTGAGAAGTTGCTCGCTGTCGTGGCAATGGGGAGTTCTGCGTCGTCTCTGACCACGGACAGAGAATCAGATCACGGGTTCGGCTCGGCTCCGTTCCCCGCGGCCGCTCCGATGGGCTGGCTCAGGACCAGCCACAGCAGTCCGGTGTGGGGAACCACGTTCATCACGCGCCAACAGCAGCAACAGCAGCCTATCCCACACCGAGAACGCAGGTAAACGCATGCATGCGCAGACCTCACCTCATCCGGTGATTTACGGTCAACGCGACTTTCCCAATACACACTCGGCAAAAATATTTAGGCCCAAAATTGCAATCCATTTGGATTACACAGATTTAACTTTATTTTTAATTATGCTGATTCTAAGCCATCTGTATAAATGCGTGATTGTAATTAGTAAACTTTTTTATCGCAGAAATCTGACCTGTTTTATTTATGCATGACTTAAAGGGTTAGTTCACCCAAAAATGAAAATTCTGTCATTAATATCTTACCCTCATGTCGTTCGACACCCGTAAGACCTCCGTTCATCTTCGGAACACAAATGAAGATATTTTAGTTGAAATCTGATGGCTCTGAAAGGCCTCCATTGGCTCAATGGCACTTTACACTCTCAAGACCCATAAAAGGCACTAAAGACGTCGTTACAAAGTCCATCTCACTACAGTGGTTCTAAAATAACTTTATGAATCGGCGACAATAGTTTTTGTGCGCAAAAAAACCCTAAATAACGACTTACATAGTGATGACGATTTCAAAACACGGCCTCATGAAGCTTCGAAGCGTTATGAATCACTGAGTCGATTCAGCAGTTTGAATCGCCAAATTTCAGCAGTTTGGCGGTTTGACACGCGATCCGAATCATGATTCGACTCACTGATTCATAACGCTTCGAAGCTTCATGATGCTGTGTTTTGAAATCGTCATCACTATGTAAGTCGTTATTTAGGGTTTTTTTGCGCACAAAAACTATTCTCGCCGATTCATAAAGTTATTTTAGAACCACTGTAGTGAGATGGACTTTGTAACGACGTCTTTAGTAGCTTTTAAGGGTCTTGAGAATGAACCGTGCCATTGAGCCAATGGAGGCCTTTCAGAGCCATCAGATTTCAACTAAAATATCTTCATTTCTGTTCCGAAGATGAACGGAGGTCTGACGGGTGTCGAACGACATGAGGGTAAGATATTAATGACAGAATTTTCATTTTTGGGTGAACTAACCCTTTAAAAATATGCGTCACATTTTATGTTAAAGCTACACTGTGTGATATTTTCCCCCATCTAGTGGTGAAAAGTTATATGACCATCCAGTGAATATCAATTTCTGTTCCTCTCAATTCCGATTTCGTTTTAACTCCTACGGTGGCCGATTTAGTCCAAGATTAACATGGCTTCCAGTTCGACCTCGTCCACATTCAACACGGTGCCATCGAGTGTTAAAACGCCAAAGGCGAAGCTTGAATTTACGGGTATGTCCCTCTTTGGCTAATGTACTTTCAAGATGGAGGGGCAACATGGCGACCCGCATTTGAACCCCTCACCCGTATGTATTTTCAATGGCATATTATAAACTTACGAGAATACTTTATTACTTGAAAGAAGTAAATATACATTAATGAGCACATATATTTTTGAAAGAACTAAGTGTTTTTAGCTAAGAATAAACTAAAAAAGTTACACAGTGTAGCTTTAAAACTAAAAATTTTATATTCAAATTGTATATGCATTCAAACAGCATTTCCCTTTTTGCAAACATTTTAAATGTGCGCGCTATTCTGATGAAAATGTTTGCCCACTTTACGCCATCCATCCATTAATTTCCTGATTAATATTCCCGCCCTGTATTTATTTCATTTGGAAATGTGTTATGGAGTTAAATTAGGCTTGAGGTGGCCCTTCTGCATTCTGGGTTGTTGTTGGTGCATTTTGTACTACCGTTCAAAGGTCTGGGTTTGTTTGTTTTTTTTAGTTAATGAATACTTTTATTCAGCAAGGATGCATTACATTTATCAAAAGTGACAATAAAGACTTATAATATTACAAAATATTATAATAATATAATATTTTGTATTAGGGTCAATGACATGTATTTTTTGTGTCCGAATTCATTATTTTCCCCCCAAAAAAATTTATAAATACATTTCACATATCAAATTGATCTACAATGGCTTCCTTTATAAGATACTCTTTACATTTTTTAAAATTCAATTGACTTTCTGAGTTGTGGTGTTTCAAAGACCTAAAATGTCAGGTGGTGCGACCAGCAAATTTACATTTAAAAGTATCAATTCCCTCTGCAATTGCAAAATGAAGTAAGAAATATAAATGTAAGCCATTATATAATGTATTAAAAAAAAAATTATAATAATAAAAGAAACTCCTTATGGAAAATGGTGTTCTGAACACATAGAAAAGTGTCCGTGAATTGGACTAAAAGCTCAATTTAAGATTGAACATTGGTCTGGGGAGTCAGCTCTGTATTTTCTACTGCACACGCGAGCATAAACGTGCATAAATTAAATTACTCTGTACGCAATTGGATAGTCCTTCAACCAATCAGACCACAAGAGGCATGATAAACGAGCATAATTCAAATGACTTTGTACGCGATTGGATAGTCCTTCAACCAATCAGACCACAAGAGGCGTGATCAACGGGCAACGACCCATCGCTTCTCTATCCGTCATCGTGTTAAACCGGCGAATAATGGGCCAGGTGGATAAGCCAGTCTGTGATTGGTTCCCGCAAAAGTGTAACAGAAGCAGTAAAAATGAATGTACGGGTTTCCAGACTGAATTGCCGGGCGAAATCAAATCGCCAGCAGATCAGGCTGGGTTAACCCAGTCTAGACTAAAAGGGCAATACATAGAAAAGGGAAAGGGAATTTACTATGTGATATGCATTTTACAATAATTCATATGTATATTGTATATTATTTTGAATGTATGGTCGCACCACCTGACATTTTCTGGGTGGTAAAATCAGAAATCTTGTTTAATAATGAATTAATGCTGTCTTAAAAGCTGTTAAAACAATATATATCAACACCATACATTTTTGGACATAAAAAGGCATTTAAAAAAAACTCGTTTGCTTAAACTTATTTATTTTTTATCTTAAAAAAAGTATTATTTTTTTTATTTGTCATTGAACCATTAATCTCCACAAACGTGAAGCAGCACAACTGTTTTTAGCATTGATAATAATCATACATGTTTCTCGAGAAGTATATCATATTATTAGGATTTCTGAAGGGTCATGTGACACTAAAGACTGGAGAAATGATGATAAAGTCAGATTTGATCACTGGAATAAATTACATTTTACTATATATTCACATAGAAAACTGTAAATTGTAATAATATTTCACTGTTTTTACTGTATTTCTGATCAAATAAATGCAGCCTTGGGGAGCAGAAGAGACTTCTAATCAACCCCAAACTTCTGTACAGTAGTGCAGTAGGGTGATGTTTAGTGTGTGTCAACACAGTGTTATGCTGAAAAGTCTTGGACAGATTCTGAATGTGTGTGTGTGTGTGTGTTTGATAAGCAGATGGTCTGGTCTTAGCAGATGGCAGCGAAGGCATCTTTTTACTAGAGGACTTTCCCTTTACCACTGTTTGCCAGGGGCACCCCGTGAGCCTGTGAGGTTTCACGTGTGTGTGTGTGTGTGCGTGCGTGCGTGCGTGTTGATAACGCACATCTTTGATATTTTTCTCTGTTACGTAGACGTTAAGCATGTTTGCATCGCATGTTGAGTTATTGATGCTGGAGCTGAATCATCAGAAGGCATGCGTCTTTAAAAGAGCCGCTGAGGTGCTAATGCTCATTTAAAGAGAAAGTTCATTAAAAAATGATAATCCAGTCATTTATTCACCCTCATGTTGTTCCAAACCTGTGAGAATTTCTTAAAGAAGGCGTACCGTATAGTAGGTTGTTGCTCTTTTGCCTACAGTGAAGCTCCAAAATTAGCATTCATAATCAAATAAATTTTAAAGATGCATTTTGCAAGGTTTGTCATCATCAAAACATCATTGGTTCTTGCATGTCTTGTTATAAACATCTTGAGTCGGCATATTTGAAAGGACATGATAATAGCTAAGGCAGAGGGCAAATATTATAGATTAGAATGACTTAAAGTGGTGGTTGATAATGATTTCACTTTTTTAACTTTAGAAATCGCTTTTTAAGGACTAAAACAAACGGCTGGTAGGGTCTACAATGAGCTTCTTCCTGGGTTAGTGACATCACTAACCCTAAAATTTACATAAACCCCGCCCCCGGGAACACGCAACAAAGGCCATGTTGAGAAGAGGAAGAGTGTAGTCGAGTACTTTTGGAGTCGCTCAAGCTGTCCATCCGTCTTTCACATTTATTGCAATACAGTACAAACACAAATGCAATAGAACGTCATAAAATCAAGATAACAACATAAGTTATAACCGTAATTAAATTTATACCTGTTCTCTCTTCATGCAGCAGATATTCTCTGACTCTGTGCATCTTACAGTTCCCACACAAGCGATTTATAGAATATCATGACAGAATATGCAAATCAATGACTTGAAGATAGTTAACTCATAAATTCATCAACTAACCCTTCAGAAACGTCCTGTCTCGTTCTACATGTTGTCACTTCTTCATTGTCCGACTCCGGTTTGAACATAAATGGCTGAACAGTTTTGGACATTTTCAGTGTGTCTGTGTGAGGTAATCAGAGCTGAGCTCTTGAAGCTCCGCCCTCTTCTTGAAAGGTGGCCGGGAGCAGCAGCTAATTTGCATTTAAAGGGACACACACAACAACTGCACGTTTTTGCTCACCCTCAAAAAGTGAAAATTCTATAAAAAATATCTATGGGGTATTTTGAGCTAAAAATTCACACACACACATCAGAGACTTATTTTACATCTTGTAAAAAGGTTTATAATAGGACTCCTTTAAATCTAGGTCTGTTCCTCATACAAAGCGATCAGAAAACTTAATATATCATGTGTTATTTCTTTCATAATTTATGGTGCTTTTATGTCATTTTTGAAGCTTTATTAATTTTTTATGCCAACAGACAGGTAATTCTGCTTAAAATGATTTTGTTTCATGAACAGAAGAAAGTAATGGGATTGATAAATGACATTACAGCACATTTGAGATCAGCCAGTCGTAATCCAAGTCATTTACATAAAAAGCAACCAATGTAAAATATTGAAAAGTCTATTTAAAGGCTCAGAGAGAGGGTGGAAAACGGTCATAAAATTATGGGGATAGCTATCATTATTAGTGAACCTAAGGGAAAAAAAATAAAATGCTTGTGTAGAATATTTAACCGGGTTAAAGAAAACAGCGGTTCAGCTGTCAGGCTTGGAGATATGTCATTTTTTTCTGCAGCACCATCTGCTACGCGGCTGTTCATTTCCAAAAGTTCGAGGAGTAAAACAAACGCCTGTCACCAACCTTTTTAACAACTGCCACGCCACAGACAGACTCGAACAAGAGTCTTTCAGAAGTAACACGCTTTCAGCTGGAGTCACATGGTGCAGGACGAGACCATTATAAATTATTCTCACTGTTAAAACAGTTCTGTCATATTATTTTTATAAGGATTGAGCAGTGCAGGAACTCGACATGTCCTTGTGTTGGTTTTCTAAAGGATTTCTTGTGTTAACAGAATCCAGGAAGCTTCACAAGCACTTTGTGATGTGTTTCCTCCAGCGTCAAATTGTGAGCCGCTCTGTGTGTTCAGACTCATATTTGCTCTCTACATATTTACTGATTTACTTCTAATGTATTTTTAAACTTCATGTGTCTGATGGGGCCATGATGGTCAACTAGTGGATTAGTGAGGTTGATTCGTTTATTTAGACTAGTAGATATTTCTCACATTTGTTGTACTCATTTTTAACGTGTTTAAATGCATACATATTATATCATAATATCATTATAATTATCATATATATATATATGCTGTCAAACGATTTAAAACAATTTTTATTTATCGGCATAACCAAAAATATGGTTTTATATGGTTTATATTTTTGGTTATGCCGTTAAATATAAATAAAAATTGTAATAGTTTTTAATTGGTTATGCTGATGCCTATATATTTATGTCTAAGGCTATTTAATGTCAAAATCAGGCAAATAGGTAATTAAACGAATTAACAGATATATATATATATATATATTAGGGCTGTCAAACGATTAATCGCGATTAATCGCATCCAAAATAAAAGTTTGCGTTTACAAAATATGTGTGTGTACTCTTTTAATTACTATTTATATATAAATACACACACAAGCATGTATACATTTAAGAAAAAAATATATTTTTATATATAAAATATATAAATATACATGTATTATAGATTATATAAATGTATATACATGCAAATATTTCTTAAATATATACATGAATGTGTGTGTATTTATATATAAATAATAATTAACAGAGTACACACACACACATATATTATGTAAACACAAACTTTTATTTTGGATGCGATTAATCGCGATTAATCTTTTGACAGCCCTAATATATATATATATATACACACCTAAATACATACATACTGATTTACTGAGTAAATGCAAGTAAACAGTATTGTTTTGAATTATAGGTGTCACATTTTCATCTACTTTTCATCATAAAGTTTGTCTGAGGTCAAGTTGTGCAATATCAAAACACACTTCACCTTTGTCGTGACCTTTGACACCTTGAGACACAAGTGCTGTAGAGTGTCCCAGTGTGACATGTACTCCGCCTGAGTGCCTCTAGTGTGTGTGTGTGTGTGTGTGTGTGTGTGTTGATCATTATCAGGATGTTTCCTGAGTGTTTTATCGGTGGTAGAATAGTGAGTTGCTGCTCTCGGAGGCTTTACTGAGGATTTATTCCCATAGCAACAAGCTCCAATCACCTCAACCAATCACAATTCAGAATAAACTCTCTCTTACTCCGACACACACACACACACACACAGTTGTTTAATATGTCAGTATGCTTTAGGATGTTTGCTTTCAAAATGATGTCCTCTAAACAAAAAATTCCTGGTTTGTTTGGGGAAATTTGTTTTCATGAATAAGGTTGGAGCAATTAACTTTAATTGTGTTATTATGTATCAGCCAAAACAATAGTTTGATATTTCAGTGTTACCTTTCATATTTTTGTTAACTCATTCATTGCTGAAAAATAATTGATGTTTATTAGCAGGTTCCTTTGTGACAACATGCCCTGCCATTGTGTGTTCGATGAACTGTGTGTGTGTGTGTTTTCCAGCTCAATAATTCTGCAAATACAATCACTATTTTTTAGCTGAGGCGTCAAGGTTTGTGTCTATAGAAATGTACTTGCGCTGAGAAATATAATATCTGGAGAAAAGGTATGACAGCTCGCCCGTTATCGTCTCCTCTATATAGCACACGTCAAGCCTGAGTGCACACGTCCATATTAATTCATAAAAATGGATTGTTCTATGAATTCTGATGGCTCTCTCACCTCGTATGTCCTTTCCTCGTTTGCGCAATGAGAGGTGTTTCCTCGCCTCAGATTTCATCTGTCCCAGATTGCCTTATGTGACTCAAATATGAGTGTTTTTAATGGATTCTGCTCAGCATTGTTCCTACATGATGCTCATCAGCCTGAAGCCAAAAGCATGATGCAGTTGGAATGCTGTTATATTGCATACTCGGAATAAACTATTTCCGCCAATAATTCCCTTCTTTCCAGCTGTGTTAATAGGTCACAGAACACACCCATGCTCTGGTTTGTGAACGCTGAAGTCTGTCTTGCACACATTGGCTCGGATACTTACACAAGCTTTGATTCTTTGCATTATTTATCAGTGTGATCCTCCTTGAGCCGACAGTTAGTATCAGTACTGAGTCATATAATACACACACACACACACACATACGCAGTGAGGATCGGGATGAGGGCCAGTTCTGTTTGACCAGTGCTAATGACTGTGACTCGCAGTACAAATGTCTTACTGTGTGTGTGCGATGGCTTCTGGAGACTCGGGGCCAAATGTCTCTGCATGCTCACAGGGAACCGACCCAAAGACCAACAGTATATAAAACACAGTTGTGTTCAAAACGTGCTCATGGTTTGCCTGTTCTTAAAGGAACACTACTCTTTCTTTTTTTTTTTTTTTAATAGGCTCATTTTACAAGTCCCCTAGAGTTAAATAGTTGAGTTTTACCGTTTTTGAATCCATTCAGCCGATCTTTGTATCTGGCACTTTTAGCATAGCTTAGCATACATCATTGATTCTGATTAGTCCATTAGCATCTCATTCAAAAAATGACCAAAGACACTTTCAATATTTGTCATATTTAAAACGTGACTCTTCTACGGTAACATCGTGTGCTAAGACCAACTGAAAATGAAAAGTTGCGTTTTTCTACACCTATATGGCTAGGAACTACTTTCTCATTCCTGCGTAATAGTTGCAGATCTTCGCGGGTGTACCATGGCTGCAGCGGCGCAATGATATTACGCAGCGCCTGAAAGTAGCCCCAGCTAGGGAACTTTCAATGTGACCGGCACTAAGTTCGTGTAGTTGCAGAGAAAGTTTCAGGCTTGCAGCCGGCAAATTGTGTTGTGGATTTAGCTGTGTGATTAGCCATGGTTGTGTGTGTTGTAAAGCGCTGTGATAGTAAGTCGAAGGTGTAACTACCACCATGTTTCACAGAATACCAACCAATCATTGCGCCGATGCAGCCATGGTACGGCCGCGAAGATCCGCGACTATTACGCAGGAATGAGAAAGTAGTTCCTAGCCATATAGGTGTAGAAAATCGCAACTTTTCATTTTCAGTTTGTCTTAGCACACGATGTAACTGTAGAAGAGTCAAGTTTTAAATAGGAAAAATATTGAAAGTGTCTTTGGTCATTTTTTGAATGAGATGCTCATGGACTGATTACAATCAATGATGTGTGCTAAGCTATGCTAAAAGTGCCAGATACAAAGATCGGCTAAATGGATTAAAAAACGGTAAAACTCAACTATTTAACTCTAGGGGACTTGTAAAATGAGCCTATTTAAAAAAAAAAAAAAGTGGAGTGTTCCTTTAATATATCTGAGATATTGTCTCCTTTTGATTTAATCTTATTCATCTTTGGTTGATCTTTAGCCTTAATTATGCATTTATATTATCCAACTATTAATGTTAATTGATTTTTTTTTTTCCTCTTTCTCTTTTAGTCACTCTCATTCTCCTGGTTCGATGGCAGCAGTTGTGAGGAATTCTGATTGGTCATGCGGACGCTGCACATTTCTTAACTCCAGCGGTTCCTTGCGCTGCTCCATTTGTGAAGCTCCCCGGCAGAAGCCGGATTTGAACCACATTCTGCGCCTCAGCAGTGCTGAGGAACCTCGCTGGTCCTGCCCACGCTGCACCCTGACCAATCACCATGGATTAGGCTCATGTTCTGTGTGCGGAGCCGCTCCAGTTACGGCCAACGGACCCATTGCACCCAAGCAGGCCCCGCCCACCCCCGTAGACCCCGTCTCCAGCCCTGAAGCCAAAGGGCAGGTAGCCAATGGGGAGTCCCGGTGTGCGGAGTCCAATGGGGAGGTGTCTGTGATTGGGGAGGTGCCGGGGGGGGAGTGGGCGTGTCCTCGTTGTACTTTAGTGAACACCCCGGTGGCGTTGTCATGCTCCGCATGTGGTGGTCCAAGAAAACTCTCCTTACCGAAAATCCCTCCCGAAGCGCTAGTGGTCCCAGAAGTGCGTACACCTGTGGCAGGGTTTCCCACACAAACAGCGGGAGCATCCGCTCCACTTCTCATTGATCTGACCGAAGATTCCCCTCCCCAAGTACCTTCAGAAACCCCGTCTCCGCCCCCCATCCCGTTTCTGCCCCCTGCCCTGTCCTCGCTTCAGAATAACCCCGTGCCTCGAAGCCGGAGGGAAGTCCCGCCCCCTGGACGTCCTCCAAACCCCGCCCCCTCACCAACATCACCCTCAACCTGCCCGCCTAACAAATCTAAGCCCCTCCCACCATCAGACAATTACCCACTTAAGCGCCTCAGTGTGCTGGAGGAGGAGGAGCCTAACAACCCCGCCCCTCCAGTCACATCTCCGCCCTCTTGGAAGTGCCCCGGATGCTCCGCCCCTACAGCTCCTCCTTCGTCATCTGCGGGCCGTTGCGACGCATGTCGAGGGTCGAGGCCGGGTTCGGGTGGCGATGTCATTGACGTGCTGGGCGAGTCTGTGCGATTCACGCCGGCGTCGCCATCCAGTCCGGACTTCAGCTCTTGGGCGTGCTCCAAATGTACGTTGCGCAATCCGACGGGCACGGGCCACTGCACGGCCTGCGGATCGTCCAAATTGCACGGGTTCTCAGAGCCGTCCAACTGCTCGTCCTGTTCTCGGAAACAACCGCACTCCCACTCGCGTGCCTTTACTTCAGCATCATCTTCCTCCGTCGCGTCCCCGTCGCCGCTGGACAAGAGCGTCTGTCAGTGGACGTGTCCCGCATGCACGCTGCTGAACGAAGGCAGGATGAAGCATTGCGCGGCGTGTCACACCCCGCAGCAGTACCTGAATCTGCGGAAAATAGGAAAACCGCTCAAGCGCAGGGAGAGCATGCATGTGGAGGCCCGCAGACGCACGGATGAGGGGGAGGCCAAGGAATTGTGGGAAAATATCGTCAGCTTCTGTAGAGAGGTAAGACACTGTCAGTTTGATTTAGTACAATGACTTTCCACCGAGTTCAAAAGAACAGCGTTTATCTTTTGTAACATTATAAATAGGGTTGGGCATCGTTTTGATTTGAACGATTCTGATTCCGATTCTTAGTTTCGATTACGGTTCTTTTCGATTCTCGATTCCGATTCTTTGAGGGGTGGAGTCACAACATGTCACAGGCTCATTTCACAGAGGAAAATTGTATTTTGATTCAATAATGAGTTTTAGTTTTGGGACTTTCTCCGCTGGCATTTTCACTTGCTTTGCTGCAAAGGTGAATGGAGTTTCACACCGAGTCCCGGCTTAAAGGGTTAGTTCACCCAAAAATGAAAATTCTGTCATTAATTACTTACCCTCATGTCGTTCGACACCCGTAAGACCTCCGTTCGTCTTCGGAACACAAATGAAGATATTTTAGCTGAAATCTGATGGCTCTGAAAGGCCTCCATTGGCTCAATGGCACTTTACACTCTCAAGACCCTTAAAAGGTACTAAAGACGTCGTTACAAAGTCCATCTCACTACAGTGGTTCTACAATAACTTTATGAATCGGCGACAATAGTTTTTGTGCGCAAAAAAACTCTAAATAACGACTTACATAGTGATGACGATTTCAAAACACAGCATCATGAAGCTTCGAAGCGTTATGAATCAGTGAGTCGAATCAGCAGTTTGAATCGCCAAATTTCAGCAGTTTGACACGCGATCCGAATCATGATTCGACTCACTGATTCATAACGCTTCAAAGCTTCATGATGCTGTGTTTTGAAATCGTCATCACTATGTAAGTCGTTATTTAGGGTTTTTTTGCGCACAAAAACTATTGTCGCCGATTCATAAAGTTATTTTAGAACCACTGTAGTGAGATGGACTTTGTAACGACGTCTTTAGTACCTTTTAAGGGTCTTGAGAGTGTAAAGTGCCATTGAGCCAATGGAGGCCTTTCAGAGCCATCAGATTTCAACTAAAATATCTTAATTTGTGTTCTGAAGATGAACGGAGGTCTGACGGGTGTCGAACGACATGAGGGTAAGATATTAATGACAGAATTTTCATTTTTGGGTGAACTAACCCTTTAACAATAGCATTAACAGCAGTCATATTAGGACTGCTACTAGCGTGGGCAATTTGTGTATAGCTACATTTATCTACGAGGGGGGAAAATAATTTCAGTAACGTTGTTGTTCACCACAATTTGCAATTTGGTCAAGGGCTTTGTTATTACACTACAATAACTTACCTGATTATGACGAGGTGGGATAATGTTAGTTCACCCTGAAATGAAAATAAAGCCATCTTTTACTCACCCAGCTGTTGTTCAAATGCGCGTATTCCTGTGTGTGCGCACTCCAAGCCGCAGTAGCCTCGTGCAATATTGTCATGACAACCAGTACACAATATTCACTTAAGGATATTATTAGTATTATTTCTTATCATATGCGTTATAGAAAAGACGCGTTTTTTTTCTATTGAGCTTGATTTCTCAAAATGGTTATGTGTGTGTGTGTGTGTGTGTGTGTGTGTGTGTGTGTGTGTGTGTGTGTGTGTGTGTGTGTGTGTGTGTGTGTGTGTGTGTGTGTGTGTGTGTGTGTGTGTGTGTGTGTGTGTGTGTGTGTGTGTGTGTGTGTGTGTGTGTGTGTGTGTGTGTGTGTGTGTGTGTGTGTGTGTGTGTGTGTGTGTGTGTGTGTGTGTGTGTGTGTGTGTGTGTGTGTGTGTGACTGGTAATCATCACGTTATGGGGACCAAATGTCCCCACAAAGATAGCAATATCCGAAATCCTCATCCTTGTGGGGACATTTTTAGGTCCCCATGAGGAAAACATCTTATAAATCAGACTAAGTGATGTTTTTTGAAAATGTAAAATTGCAGAATGTCTCCTGTGATGGTTAGGTTTAGGGGTAGGGGCAGTGTAGGGGGATAGAATATACGGTATGTACAGTATAAAAACCATTACGCCTATGGAAAGTCCCCATAAAACATGAAAACCCAACATGTGTGTGTGTGTCTGTGTGTGCTTATCGTGGGTGCAATGACAACAGTGGGAGTTATTATAGTAGGCATGAGCGCCGGCGGCTGCTGACGGCTCATAGTGCACACAGAGGAGCGCGCTCAGAATAACGGCAGAGCTCATGTGTTTTGACTGAATAATACGGTTTCTTTCTGGCAAAACCTTATAGTGTGCCCCCTGAACACTTTCCATATGGCGCGCGTCTCCTTGTATCGTTGCGTGATACATTCGTTTAATTTTTGTAATGTTTTAGCTGATCGCCATTCACTGCCATAATAGGAAGGAGCGCGTGCAGGAACAGTATTTTAAATGTCATAGGACATAGGGCACTGGGACAACATCAGGGTAAGTAAAAGAAGGCTTTATTTTCATTTCAGGGTGAACTATCCCTATAATAACGTTGGTTAGCGCAGGGTTGCCCGAGGAGGACAGACCTGCGCAGCATTTCAAACACGCTACACTCGTTAATTTATACACCACATATGTGTAGTGCATCCTCCCGTGCAAGAAATAAGTTTGTCATATGTGTTGCACTGTGCCGACCCAGGCTTTTTTTTTTTTTAAGTGAAATAAAGCCACACTTTTGAGCGCCGCTAACCGTGCTCCATGGCTGCAACAGAACAAACGGGCGCGGCAAGCACTTCCGAAAACTTGCGCGTTTGGAACCGATGATCGGAATCGAAAACAAAATTTCTAAACGATTCCAATGGCATCGTTATTTTTTAAACGGTTCCAAGTTGGAACCGGTTCTCGATGCCCAACCCTAATCATAAATGTCTTTACTGTTACTTTTGATCAATTGAATGCATCCTCGCTGAATAAAATATATCCGACACATTAGATCTACCTAATTAATTATTAATGAACCATCTGTTTTTAATATCGGTTTAAATGATTGATACATCACTAGATATTTGTAGTGTTCACAATATACTGTAATATATATATATATCTAATCTCTGTTACACCCAGCTAAATACACATCATCTAAACATCCTGTCTACTCTGTTCTCTTGACATCAAACCGCAGCTCCATCTTTGAAACCGAGCCAATATCAAAAACACAGTGCATTATGAAACCAGCGGCGTCCTCACATCTGCTAAATATTTGATACATTTCTGACCTTCTTAGAGGGGAAGTGGTCAGACTTTGTGTTTGAGGAGATGCTGACAGCGATCGTACAGCTTGTGATGTTCAGTTCAGACAGAAAGGATGTAGTCGAGAGTGTCTGATACTCGACTTCTTGTTCTTGATCCCTGTCCGTATTCAATAAATGTTTCAGAAAAGAGCACAGAAGTCTTTATGCATAGTTAAAACCGCTCTAAGTCTTTTAAAGGGGAGGTTGACTATGATTTCCCTTTTTTAACTTTAGTTAGTGTGTAATGTTGCTGTTAGAGCATAAACAACATCTGCAGAGTTATGACGCTCAACATTCAAAGCAAAGGGAGATATTCTCTTTTACAGAAATCGCTTTTTAAGGACTACAACAAGCTTATTCACCGGTTAGTAAGGGTTGAACAACTTCAGATTTTTTAAAGTCGACATTTATGTGATGAAAGATGTCGTCATTAACTCTTTCCCCGCCTAACATAGAATTTTCCGTTATTTGTGAGAAAGCGCTTCCCCGCCAAACATAGCATTTTCCGTGTTTTCACTGTTATACGCTAGGGGGCGCTATTACGCATCTTCTGAATGAGTACAGATTCTCCTGATCAAAACACAGGCGAAGAAGACGCAAAAAAAACCAAGAGATTATATGCAAGCAGATGCATATGTAAAATAACGTGAGCATCAATTTTAAACATCATATAAATCAAAACTGCCTAATGTTACTGAATGAAATGTCGACCCAGGACGAGCTCTAGGACTGTGCAAACATTAGGGGTGTTGATGGACTCCATCTACTCCATCTGTGTTTGATCATCACTCTGAATCTGATCTGGATGTAGTCTTTGACAAAAACATAATTTTCTCAGCTTTTTGTTCAAAATTTTGCTTTTTTATGAAACTTTCCCACATTTAAGTGTTGATAAAAAAGGAATGCATGAAGCTAGAATAAATTAAAACATTTATATATTGCATGCTCATATATTCATACAACAAAATATTATATGGGCCATTACATTTTTGTGAAAATGATCAAAAACCCTGGCGGTGGCTGGACCCAAAAACGCTGGCGGGGAAAGAGTTAAAGAACAAATAAGCCTGAACCTTGAGCTGAGACGCAAACTCAGGTTTTCTTGTGCACAGGACAACTATGGCATATGACACAGAGCTGCCCACAAGGTTATTGCTCCTACAAAACAGCTTTTTTATCAGTTATTTTGTCTTTGGGTCGTTATTTGTCTCACAGATTTCTGCTCGTTCTGTATCAGATACAGATAAAGTAGCACAATAAAGATGACATTTATATGAATGCATTAGTGACCGAGAGAGACAGAGAGAGAGAGCGCGCTTGCATGTGAATTAATTCTACCTGGCAGCGTCTCTACTAATAGTGAAGCTGTGGGTTTTAGTTGCTAAGAAATATATGCTAGAACCTTTCAGTGTCTAAGCTATTTTATTGATAAATCACAGAACAGTTTTGACAATAAATTTCTGCACTACTGAATGATTCTGTGTGTGGCGCGCGATCTCTGCGTGATGTGCGAGCTATGTGTGTGTGTGTTACAATGCAGCAGTGCATTAGATAGGAACGGCGATTGACTTTCACGAGCTGTTTAAAACGTGCATCCTCCCGATCAGTTTTAATCATCAAGATGGCATTTCTTATGGAGCAACTCTCAGAGTACGAATCTATTTGTCATTTTAACTGCTGGAAACAGAGCGTGAGTGTCAGGAAAGGGCTTATCCTGTTGCGCCCTCTATAGGCCAGCGACTAGTCGACATCAAGCTTAAAGCGTCATGGCAGGGCATTAAAGTCGATTAGTAAACTAGTCTGTGCAACCCCTACGGGTTGGTGACATCACTAACCCTCACATTTACATAAACCCCGCCCCCGGGAACACGCAACAAAGGCCATATTGAGAAGAGGAAGAGTGTAGTCGAGCACATTTGGGAGTCGCTCAAGCTGTCCATCCGTCTTTCACATTTATTGCAATACAGTACAAACACAAATGCAATAGCACGTCATAAAATCAAGATGACAACATAAGTTATAACCGTAATTAAACTAAACTAAACCTGTTCTCTCTTCATGCAGCAGATATTCTCTGACTCTGTGCATCTTACAGTTCCCACACCAGCGATTTATAGATTATCATGACAGAATATGCAAATCAATGACTTGAAGATAGTTAACTCATAGATTTATCAACTAACCCTTCAGAAACGTCCTGTCTCGTTCTACATGTTGTCACTTCTTCATTGTCCGACTCCGGTTTGAACATAAAAGGCTGAACAGTTTTGCACATTTTCAGTGTGTCTGTGTGAGGTAATCAGAGCTGAGCTCTTGAAGCTCCGCCCTCTTCTTGAAAGGTGGCCGGGAGCAGCAGCTCATTTGCATTTAAAGGGACACACACAACAACTGCACGTTTTTGCTCACCCTTAAAAAGTGGCAATTTTAACATGCTATAAAAAATTATTTGTGGGATATTTTGAGCTAAAACTTCACATACGCACTTTAGGGACTTTAAATTACGAGTCTTAAACTTCCTTAATTCTGGGACTCATAAATGCAGGCTTGGCCGTCACCTGACTGTAGATGAACTTCAACAGCTTGTCAAAGATCTTGCAGATTAAATCAGGAGTTTTCCTTTCAGTTATGTTTCCAGTTGATATCTCTGATGAAGTGCTTAGAAATGGATTGGTGTTTCGGCAAGCCTTTGGATAATTGTTATATTTTAGCCTTGAGATTGGTAGTCAAATCAAATTGGGCCTGTATATTTCCTCCTTGTGTAGAGCTTGTGATCTCGACATTACCTGTCAATACGTGCTTACTATCATCTTAGGCCGCATTTACACTACAGGTCTTGATGCACAATACTGATTGGTTGACTATATCCGAACCGCTTAAATCATCTTTTAAAAGCGACCCATATCCGATATTTGCATTTACACTATACACTGGCGAAACAGCCCAAGACGTTCTGACCCGGAAAAGGAAGTAAAACGATATGCGATATGCAATGGATGCAGACGAAATGATTATTCAATGTTTTGCTTTCCGCACATCTTTATAGGTCAGCAAAACATTGCTCTCGTAAGGCGGAGAAAAAGTGTCATGTGATCACAGTTCGAGTTGACGTCATTCACCTCCGTCCCTTTTCAATGACGTACGACTCGCATTTACTGAGGAATATCCGATTTGACCGCAGTAAATGCCATGTAAATTTGCGTAAATGCACGTATCCGAATCATATCGGATGTATTACCACATATGAGCGAGGCCTGAATCCGATCTGAGGATAGCGGAATTCATGCGTTTTTTTCCTGCTTACACGTTCACATGTCATATCCGATCTGTGCCACATGAGAGGGAAAAATCGGAATTGGGTCACTTGAACCATGCAGTGTTCGAGGTTAGAGGTCTTAGAGGTTGAACATATTTGGGTGATAC
>NC_137119.1:40256722-40261722 GCF_949357685.1 Gobio gobio | reverse complement strand
ATGGAACGTGGACGACGGTTCTGGTGGATGACATGCTGCCCTGTGACGAATACGGGTTTCTGCTGTTCTCACAGGTTTGTGTTGCTGTGCTGGAGTTTGTTACGCCTGATTTATTTAAGCCCTTATTTTGTCTTTTATTGCCTGATCATGATTATTTGAGAGAACCACAGTCACACTGAGCAGTTTCAAATATTGCCACCCAAAGTAAATAAAGAATTGTGTATTTTTACCTACTAAGCAACATGTGAAGTAGTGATAAATTAATATTAATATTATAGACACATGTATATACACTGATCAGGCATAACATTATGACCACTGACAGGTGAAGTGAATAACACTGATGATCTCTTCATCACCTGTTAGTGGGTGGGATATATTAGGCAGCAAGTGAACATTTTGTCCTCAGAGTTGATGTGTTAGAAGCAGGAAAAATGGGCAAGCGTAAGGATTTGAGCGAGTTTGACAAGGGCCAAATTGGGATGGCTAGACACTTACCTGGGGAACACATGGCACCAGGTGCACTATGGGAAGAAGGCAAGCCGGCGGAGGCAGTGATGCTTTGGGCAATGTTCTGCTGGGAAACCTTGGGTCCTCCATCCATGTGGATGTTACTCTGACACGTCCCACCTACCTGAGCATTGCTGAGACCATGTCCAGCCTTTCATGGAAACGTTATTCCCTGGTGGCTGTGGCTCTTTCAGCAGATAATGCGCCGCCACAAAGCACAAATGCTTCAGGAATGGTTTGAGGAGCACAATGAGTTTGAGGTGTTGACTCGGCCTCCGGATTCCCCAGATCTCAATCCACTCGAGCATCTTTAGGATGTGCTGAACAAACAAGTCTGATCCATGGAGGCTCCACCTCACAACTTACAGGACTTAAAGGATCTGCTGCTAACATTTTGGTGCCAGTTACCACAGCACACCTTCAGGGGTCTAGTGGAGTCCATGCCTCGACGGGTCAGGGCTGTTTGGTCAGCAAAAAGGGGACCAACACAATATTAGTTGTTAATGTTATGCCTGATATCGGTATATATATATATATATATATATATATATATATATATATATAAAGTATATGTTTCATCCCTGTTTGCTGCTTTATTCTCTGCTAAAGGCTTGTGTTATTATTTAAAAAAAAAAAGGTTTTTATTGCTGTTTCAGGCTCAGCGGAGGCAGCTGTGGGTCGCTCTGATAGAAAAGGCTCTTGCAAAACTGCACGGCTCGTATTTTGCGTTGCAGGCCGGTCGTGCCATCGAGGGTTTGGCGACGCTCACTGGCGCCCCCTGTGAGAGTCTGATGCTGCAGGTCAGCTCAACCAACCCTCGTGAAGAACCAATTGACACGGACCTCATATGGGCCAAAATGCTCAGCTCCAAAGAGGCGGGGTACGGCTTACACACACTAAAGATTATTATATTAATTGTCCTGTAAATTTGGCCCTGTAATTAATTCACTGTGCTCTGGACTCACTCATTTCAAGGCAAATTATTAGATGACAAGGCATCTTTCATCCTTTATAATAAAGGCAAAAAGCCAAGGCAAGAAAATTGGATTAAAAAATGAAAAAATGCTTCTAAAGTGTGCCACTACAAATTGGAAAGTGCCTTTTTAAGTGTTTCTAGGCTACTTGGCAATTACAGGACTCAAATTACGGGGCAATTAGTGTCCGCATACACATCAGCTGAACAACACAAATTATACTGCAAAAGATTGGTAATTATTGCATTTATAAACATGTCATAATATAAATATTATATTGTGTCTAAAACATATTTTCAAGCATTATATAGCTGTTGTAATAATTTTATAGGAAATATGAACTAATATAATGTAAAATGTATGCACAAATGTCACTGTTCTGTATTTTTATTTATTTTGGAAACTAAAAATTGGAATAAAATATTGTTTAAAAAAAATATATATCAGCCTAAAAAAAATTATAAACAAGATTTTAATATCCATATGGTATTTATATACCAGGATTATTAGTATAATTAACTAAAACCATAAAATAACATTATTTTTACTTGAAATAAAATATAAAAGACAACTACATTTCTCATTTTCATTTAGTTTAACTTGAAGTACTAATATAACTAAAACTAATACTGAAATAAATATTAATAAAGACTATTACAATAAGGTCCCATTAGATAATTAACTAACCAATATTAACCGAGCAATACATGTTTTCCAGTATTTATTCTTCTTTGTGAAAATTAATGAATAAAAATACCATAGTTAGTTCATCTTAGGTCAGATCCATCTTTTATAATTGATTAGTAAATGTTGAAATGAATATTAACTAAGATTAATAAATGCTTTAGAAGTATTGTCAGTCCATGTTAACTAACGTAAAGGTTATTGTAAAATGTTTACACAAACAAATAATAAAAATGACGAAAACACAACAAAATTATTAATTTAAATGAAAAATCTAAAAAAGAAAAACGAATTCAATGATACTGAAATAACACTTCTATATAAATGAATGATGAATATTCATTATGTTTGGTTTTGTCTCAGCTTTCTGATGGGGGCGTCTTGTGGAGGCGGCAACATGAAGGTGGATGATGCTGTATATGAATCTCTGGGGCTCCGCCCAAGACACGCCTACTCCATACTGGACGTCAGAGACGTTCAGGGCTACAGGTTAGACACACATTCCCAACATGCAAACTGCTGAAGAAGGGTTTTGACACAAAAGATGACGCACACTGCTTTCCATAGAAGGGAAATGATTCACGCTGTCATGCTTGGAAAAGGACAAAAATGTAGTCCATACTGGTTTTCTGATGTCTTCACATGCACGAGGAAGTAAATTGTTTTTATAATGTAACTGCATTGTGACAGAATAATGTAGGGTTGGGTGTCGTTCGGGGTGCCAAACCGATACTTTTAAAACGATACTGGTGACTGAACCGATACTTAACTTTTTTTTTTTTTTTTAAAGCCACAAAACCACGGTGGATGACATTTTAAAGAATGGCTTTTTATTGAATTTTTTTTTTTTTTGAAATATTTAAAATTAACAATATATTAAAAGTTTAAAGTATACTTAAAGGGTTAGTTCACCCAAAAATGAAAATTCTGTCATTAATTACTCACCCTCATGTCGTTCGACACCCGTAAGACCTCCGTTCATCTTCAGAACACAAATGAAGATATTTTAGTTGAAAGCTGATGGCTGAGAAAGGCTTCACACAGGCCTCCATTGGCATTCAGTACATTCACACTTCCAAGATCCATAAAAGGCACTTAAAACGTCGTTACAAAGTCCATCTCACCACAGTGGCTCTACAAAAATTTTACGATGCGACGACAATAGTTTTTGTGCGCAAAAAAAATCTAAATAACACCTTTATCCACCTTGTTCTTGACTTCCGTGTGTGCCTCCACGACGCATGCGCGAGAATATGACGCACTCTAACCCCATTTTGAGAACTACGCCGAGACCTAAAGCACGATCAATGTAGAATTCAACAGCTTAGACACGCGTGTCTTCCTCTGCTCGTAAACAAATCGCTTCTGGGTCATGTGTCCGAACGCCGGATCTGCGTCGTATTCTCGCGCATGCGTCGTGGAGGCACACGGAAGACAAGAACAAGTTAGATAAAGGTGTTATTTTGATTTTTTTTTTGCGCACAAAAACTATTGTCGTCGCTTCATAAAATAATTGTAGAGTCACTGTGGTGAGATGGACTTTGTAACGACGTTTTAAGTGCCTTTTATGGATCTTGGAAGTGTGAATGTACTGAATGCCAATGGAGGCCTGTCTGAAGCCTTTCTCAGCATCAGCTTTCAACTAAAATATCTTAATTTGTGTTCGGAAGATGAACGGAGGACTTACGGGTGTCGAACGACATGAGGGTGAGTAATTTATGACAGAATTTTCATTTTTGGGTGAACTAACCCTTTAAATATATAAATATAAATGGATACAAAACACAATTTACTTAATAAATTCACAGTAAAACCTAAGCCACCTAACTAGGGATGCACCGAATCCAGATTTTTGGCGTTCGGCCGAATACCGAATCCACTGGTTAAGATTCTGCCGAAACCGAATACCGAATCCTACTCCCATCCTCAGTCCATTATCACAGTAAACACATTAATAAAGTAAACAATGTCCACAGCAGTGTGTTTTTCATTTTATTTTATTTTAACTGTAAAAAAAGAAAGAATAGGCAACAATATTCCAGGATGACTGTCCTTCCTTTGCCATACCTGAAGTTGCTGCGTTTTGGCTGCTGTCTGTAGATTCCCTCATGCACAACTCGTATTCTTTCGGATGTTTTAACAGCGGCTATTGTTTAGGGTCCTTGCCACCACGAGACAAATCGGCATTGCAAATTGAACATGTAGCTTGACTTGAATCGCCTTCTTTTGACTGAAAGTACTGACAAACAACACGTTTTCTGTTCACGAGTTCCATTTTCACTTTCTCACAGCCTGCATTCGAACGGTCCACTTAAGTCGCCTTTCCACCGCAGGAACTTTCCCCAGAAACTAGTGACTTTGGGCTGGTACTTGGTGTGTTTCGACCGCAGGAACCAGGGTCTAAATGAACTTCCGGGTAAATATTTCCCCCTCCGAAAGTCCCTGCTCGCGAGGTAAACACCATTACGTCAACCAGCGGAGCGCAAGCCTAGGGTTCGGTTCGGGGGAAAAAAATTCTAAGGTTCGGCAGAAACCATACCCCGTCAAAAAGCCCAATATTCGGCCAAATCTGAATAGGTGCATCCCTACACCTAACCCAACCATACAATAGGCCTAATTTTAATTTAACACTAATAACAGTTACTGTAATAACAGCAGTAGTTGATATTCTTGGTATGCTACAAACCAGCTTCAAGGTTCAGCTTTTAGAGACCATAAGACCATATTCTCTGGCTAAATATTTTGGAACGCATCGCCTTATTGTTTCCATGGCGACGCATCACGGCATCCACAATAGCGCTGTATGACAGATGTATTGCTTTTATTTTGTTT